>NC_133329.1:134462201-134762201 GCF_042186555.1 Aquarana catesbeiana
TAATTAGACCCACATGGGGCCTTGTCTGCACTTTGATTAGCCTGGGGGGCTGGGTGGTTGGCATGTGCTCGGTTTTAGAAGTAAGGTGTGGTATACACACTGCAACCGATTTGTATTGGATTCACTTCATACATCTTACAACCGATTTGTATCAGTGCCATCTCTTTACAACCGATTCATATTGCATACCTGCTACAATCCGATTCGAACCTAGTCGCATCGGCAGCACAACGGTTCGCATCGGATGCATCCCGCTCACTGATTCTTATTAGTCCCTGTTGTACCCCACAAATGGTTAGTTGTTTATGTAATTTTCTACTGACTGTTTTGTATTGCTTTCATGTCATACGAATCAGTCGGATTCAAGCCTAGTCGCCTCGGCGGCACAACGGTTTGCATCGGTCTTATCCTGCACACCAATTTGTAGTGGTTCTTACCATACCCTACGATTCATTATTTATTTTATTTAATTTTTTGTCTGATTCACATCACCTCAGCAGCTACATGCATCACAGTCCACTCCGAACCTAGTCGCACAAGCGGCACAGCGGTTCGCGTCACGAGTATCCCACACACCAATACGTAGCAGTCCCTATAACAAATCTACGATTCGTTACGTATGCCACTTTGCAGTTCCTTCCTACATATACAATTTCTGCTATCCTTTTCTTTTTCGCCTATCAGTGGGTGACCTTTCTTGCAATCGCTGCAAGCTACGCATCTCATCATAACTCCTTGCAATCGCTGCAAAACACGCATCTCAGCATATACCCATTTGCAATCGCTGCAACATGCATCTCAGTATAAACTCCTTGCAATCGCTGCAAGAACACGCATCTCAACATTTACCCATTTGCAATCGCTGCAAAAACATGCATCTCAGTATAATCTCCTTGCAATCATTGCAAGATTGCGCATCTCAACATTTACCCATTTGCAATCACTGCAAAAACATGCATCTCAGTATAATCTCCTTGCAATCATTGCAAGATCACGCATCTCAACATTTACCCATTTTTGCAATTGCTGCAACATGCATCTCAGTATAAACTCCTTGCAATCGTTGCAAGATATGCATCTCATGATAACTCCTTGCAATCGCTGCAAAAAACATGCATCTCAGCATATACCTATTTTGCAATCTCTGCAAAACATGCATCTCAGTACAAACTCCCTTGCAATCGCTGCAAATACACGCATCTCAGCATATACCCATTTTGCAATCAATGCAAGAACATGCATCTTATCATAACTCCTTGTAATCGCTGCAAGATACGCATCTCATCATAACTCCTTGCAATCGCTGCAAGATACGCATCTCATCATAACTCCTTGCAATCGCTGAAAGACACGCATCTCATCATAACTCCTTGCAATCGCTGCAAGACACTCATCTCATCATAACTCCTTGCAATCGCTGCAAGACACGCATCTCATCATAACTCCTTGCAATCGCTGCAAGACACGCATCTCATCATAACTCCTTGCAATCGCTGCAAGACACGCATCTCATCATAACTCCTTGCAATCGCTGCAAAAAAACACGCATCTCGGCATATACCCATTTTGCAATCTCTGTAAAATATGCATCTTAGTACAAACTCCTTGCAGTTGCTTCAAATACACGCATCTTACCATTTACCCGTATACAATCACTGCAAAACATGCATCTCAGTATAAACTCCTTGCAATTGCTGCAAATACATGCATCTTAGTGTTTACCCACTTGCAATCGCTGCAAAACATGCATCTCAGCATTTACCCTTTTTTTGCAATCACTGCAAAACACGCATCTAAGTATAAACTCCTTGCAATCGCTACAAAACACGCATCTCAGCATTTACCAATTTTTGCAATCACTGCAAAACACGCATCTCAGTATATACCCATTTGCAATCACTGCAAACATCCATCTCAACATATACTCCTTGCAATCCCTGCAAGCACACTCAGTGGTGCTCATACAGCCCACTTCATTTTTTTAGTGGCACTTAATCGGTCACTCGTCTCCAGTGGCATTCATACGAGCCACTCATCGTTTTCGTCTATCTTTTCTCCCTCAGGTCAGTCGAGTTCAGGTTCCATCCTGTACCAGGTTGGACGTTATTTCCCAGGTAAAAAAAAAAAAAAACGCTATGTTTGCATCTTCACCAGGGCCAGTCGCATACAAGGGGGACACATAAAAAAAAAAAAAAAAGAAAAAAAAAAAAGTAAAGAAATCTTGTTGCACTCATGTCACCCCTACTGCAGGTGTTCCCGGTCGACCGAGTTTCGATCATAACCAGGACCTCGCTACTAGAGCGTCAGTCTGGGCCTAGTTCATGGGCTTTTCTATCACATCATTCTGCAGCACCCTTTCACTATACCGTTACTTCACATACATCATTGGACGTGATCTCCAGGCGTTAGTTCTGTCACATATGTCTATACATGACACTCTGTTTTCGAAGGGCGACCCTTCACCTCGCAGACAAGGTCGCTTAACAGTAGACTTGCTGGCAGTGCAAGTGTTAGCAGGCCGAGCACACGTCATCCCCTACAGACCGCAACATTCCTACGTAGGCCGTACCAGACTTCTACTTCTCGCCCCAGTACGCCCTGGGGTTCTGGTCTTCAGGTTTGTGCTTGCCACAGACAGGCACCCGAGCTATCGGTTATCTGGCCAGTCACCTTCTGGCCCACCTCGGTCGCCACGCACTCTTCTGAGTTTTCTAAATTTCCACTCAACATAAGTTCTGCACAACAGAACTCTGTCCGCTCCTGTCTATGCCTATCATTCCTTTTACTGTACTTCTTCCTTTTTTCCTCCTCTCTGAGTTTTCTCTTTACCACTCTGCTCTCTATCCTATGGCTATAACTCCTCTTAAATATGAGCACCCAGCCCCCTTTTTGTCTTCTGGCAGTGAGGACTTCACACCCGCCCCTCTGTTACCCCCCCAAGCAGCTCAGAGCGCGGCTGCCTGCAGTCCCTCAGGGGACGGAACATCCCCCAAACTCATAGCTGAGTCGCAGGGATGTTCCCTTTCCTGCTAACGGCCAGGAAGGCAAAGCTTTTCAGGCTCCTCTTCCCGCCTCCAGCTGCAGCTGGGCCCAACAGGCATCCCTACAATCCATCCACGGGGCCCAGCTGCACTCTTTGGTCTCCCTCTTAGCCGCAACAGTTCGGACATCCAGACCAGAGTCACACCTTTGAAAGTTCGCCCATCCATGGCCCTCCCGGACCTGGTCATGGTCCCGATGACAGCTTCTCCTTCTGCAGGTACACCAGGCTCTGCACCTAACGTCCTCCCCGTTCATATTGTCCCGACCAGCATCAGGGAGGATATATTGGAGGGCAAAGACGTCAATTGGCATCCCTGCTCATCTCAGTCCATGACTTAGCTGACAACAAATCATACGCCTGGGGGGGATATCTCAGTGGTTGTCAAGTGGAGAGACCCCAGCCTCAGTCGTAAGCTGTCAGCCACTGAGTTCGCCCTGGCCTTCGGGATGTTCAGAGATGTACTTTGTTCAGCCACCCTCAGCAGGAGGGAGGAGCGGGACTTATACCTTCATGCAGTGACAGATCTTGCTTACAAATATGGAGGTTTTGCCGTCTACGACCATCGGTCATTTTTAGCCAAAGCAGCAGCGAGACTTGCCCAGTTCCAGATAAGCTCTGACTGGAGCCTCACAGACACGGAACTCTTTTGTCGCCACTTCACCCACAGCTGACGGTTTCGCCCAATCCCTCACTTGAACCTGTCACACCAGGCCCAGTGTCACAGGGTTATCCATTATCTGGACAATTTTCTGCTTATCGAACACCTAGACATACCCCCCCCGGTAGATCTAGACAAGCTAAGAGAGGTCTTCAACAATCTCAATGAACACATAGTGGAAGGCCCAACACATTTCATAAGTTTCTCAGGTATCGTCCTGGATATGCACACCATGCAGCCTAGCCTGCCTTCTGACAAATTAGCTTGTGTTGGGTTGGTCATTCAGGAGTTTACCCGGTCACAGGAATGTACTAAAAGACAGCTGCAGTCCTTGATAGGGATGCTCAATTTCGCTATGAGAACAATTCCTCAGGGGCGGTCGTTCATCTCAAGGCTCTTAGTCTTTCTTGCCCAAGTGCAGGACCCGACCAAGTCCTCAGACTAGACCCAGCAGCAATAGCAGACTTGGCTATGTGGGACGAGTTCCTCTTCAACTGGAACGACATATCAATGTTTTTCCCTCAGTATCAGCTGTCGCCCCAGGTAGTCACAGATGCTGCAGCCTCCACTGGCTTTGCTGCAATTTTTGTCCATCACTGGTTTGCCAGACCTTGGCCCCCGGAAATCTGCCTGATTCCTGGTTTCCCTCGATCTTCGTCATTGTTCGAGCTGTACCCCATCATGGCAGCAGCCCAAGTCTGGGGCCACACGTGGACAGATCAGACAGAGCTCTTCACCACAGACAACCAGGTTACAGCTGACATCATTAATAAGGGTAGATCCAATTCGCTCCCCGTCATGTCCTTCCTGCGCAGTCTGCTGCAATTGTCACTACATCACCAAATTTAACAGTTACTGTAAGCATATCCCTGGCAAGTGCAATACCGCAGCCGATGCACTGTCCCGCTCCAATTTTGTCTCATTCTTCCAGCAGGAACCTGGAGCCGACCCATCATCCACTCCTATCCCACCTTGGTCTCAACTAACAATGGATTGAAGCCACACCTTGCCAATGCAACCCGGCTCATCAACCACTCACTGTCTAGCAACACACTAAAGGCTTATCCCACGGCCTGGAACACCTACCGTAGGTTCTTTGCCACTTGTCCCGGAACCACAGTAGATGAGGTCACTCATGTCCTAGCCTTTATATCTTATTGCCACACACAGCTGGCTCTCCCTCATACCCCTATCAGGCTGTACCTGGCCGGTATCCAAGCCATGTCCTTTATCTTACGGAAAACGCAACAAACCGGACCCGGAGTGGATATAAACTTCTTTCGATCCAGCAACGCCTGGTGCCCAGCAACGATCTTTTGACTGTCTGCTCTTTCACCTACCCAGCCAGACAGTCTGCAGCCCGTTACTGCCTTTTCAGGTCAACCACCTGAGTAGAAATCAGTTTATTAAACATGTTTGGGTCCTACTGGTCAACTTAGGCCTAGACCCCGGGCGGTATTCTGGATATTCCTTTGGATCAGCGCAGCCTCAGCCCCATCTCAGCACGGAGTACCAGACCACGTGACCAAGAAGCTAGGCAGGTGAAAGTCTGCCTGCTTTACCAGATATATATTCCCTCAAGATGGTCCTTTCTCCAAGCTCACTCAATGAGGTTAGAGGCAATAAAGATACTTCCCTACCTGGTTATTTTTGGCCCCTTTTCTTGCCATACCTACCAGACGACCAAAAGCCACACCTCAGGTCTATTTATGTTGTGAGTCTTGTCGCGTGTTTATGTGATCCACATTTGTCTCGGTCTTAGGGCCACGACCATAAGTTAGAAGGCCAGTGTGCTGGCCTGAATTTATGGGAGGAGCCCGGAGGGTATTTAAGCTGACCACTTCCCCTTCCTCTTTGTCAGTTTCAGTGCACGATACCCTCCCTCCCATTCCCCTTTTTACAGCACTTCTCAGCAAATTCTCTTCCACAATCATCCATTACTTATCTTGGGTATGGCCCCTTTTCTTGCCATACCTACCAGACGACCAAAAGCCACACCTCAGGTCTATTTATGTTGTGAGTCTTGTCGCGTGTTTATGTGATCCACATTTGTCTCGGTCTTAGGGCCACGACCATAAATATATATATATATATATATATATATATATATATATATATATATATATATATCCGCTGTATCCAGTTTAGCTATATCTGACTGCAGTCCGTTCCTGGTGTACTGTTTCTAATATACTTCAGGCAGGCAGGTTATTCGGTTAGCTGTGTATTTAATACATATATAGAGACAGTCTCATATATATATATATATATATATATATATATATATATATATATATATATAATGTATGTACTTTTTCTAATATACTTCAGGCGGTGTACAAAGTACACAGTACCGTGCACCCATAGTGCAGTAGCTACTACTTTTCTGGTGGTGTACACAGTACACAATACATACAGTGCACCCATAGTTGCTATTAGACTTCTGCTGGTGTACACAGTACCGTGCACCCCTAGTGCAGTTGCTACTACTTTTCTGGTGGTGTACACAGTACACAAAATAAACAGTGCACCCATAGTTGCCATTAGACTTCTGGTGGTGTACACAATACCTTGCGCCCCTAATGCTATTGCTACTAAATTTCTGGTGGTGTACACGATACAGTACACCCATAGTTGTTATTACACTTCTGTTGGTGTACACAGTACGGGGTACCCATAGTGTAGTTGCTACTACTTTTCTGGTGGTGTACACAATACAAACAGTGCACCCATAGTTGCTATTATGCCCTGTACACGCGATAGGATTTTCCGATGGAAAATGTGTGATAGGACCTTGTTGTCGGAAATTCCGACTGTGTGTAGGCTCCATCACACATTTTCCATAGGAATTTCCGACACACAAAGTTTGAGAGCTTGCTATAAAATTTTTCGACAACAAAATCTGTTGTCGGAAATTCCGATCGTGTGTACACAAATCCGACACACAAAGTGCCACGTATGCTCAGAATAAATTAAGAAACTAAAGCTATTGGCTACTGCCCCGTTTATAGTCCCGATGTACGTGTTTTACGTCACCACGTTCAGAACGATCAGATTTTCCGACAACTTTGTGTGACCGTGTGTATGCAAGACAAGTTCGAGCCAACATCCGTCCGAAAAAATTAGACTTCTGGTGGTGTACACAATACCGTGCACCCCTAGTGCAGTTGCTACTACTTTTCTGGTGGTGTACTTGATACAGTACACCCATAGTTGCTATTAGACTTCTGTTGGTGTACACAGTACTGTGCACCCATAGTGCAGTTGCTACTACTTTTCTGGTGGTGTACACAGTACACAATATAAACAGTGCACCCATAGTTGCTATTAGACTTCTGGTGGTGTACACAATACCGTGCACCCCTAGTGCAGATGCTACTACTTTTCTGGTGGTGTACACAATACAGTACACCCATAGTTGTTATTACACTTCTGTTGGTGTACACAGTACTGTGCACCCATAGTGCAGTTGCTACTACTTTTCTGGTGGTGTACACAGTACACAATACAGTGTAGTGTGGTCAGTGTTGGAAAACAAAATCCCCATCATGTCCGGAAGGCCACCAAGGAGAGGCAGACACTCACAGGCCACTAAAAGAGGGCAAGCAGGCTCTGTGTCTACAGTCCACAGTGCTGGTCATGGACATGGTGCATCTTCTGCAGGTGGCCGTGGGGCACGCTTGTCCTTTTTTTCTGCTGCTGGGACAGGGGTAGAAAAATTGGGCCTTTGGTGGTGGTGGTGCCACAACACTGTAACCCCTCACAGATACTCTTGTTGGGTGCAGGAACGGGTCGTGCTGTGAAATATTAGACCAAAAATTGTAATTACATGCCCCTGTTAAACAGGGACAGAAAAATTGGGCCTTAGGCAGTGGTGGTGATGCCCTAAACCAAAAATATTGTTGGAAGCTAGCATCATCAAGATTGAGGAGGAATAGGATAATCACTCAGCATAGGCATTCTTCAAGGGATCCCACATCCATAGAAAAATCAATCAGTTACATCAACATCAGGTGCTTGATAGCTGCTGCTGATCCAAGACTGATTGATTTTTATGAATGTGAGCATATCAACGGAGTCTGTGGACAGGCGCACTCTATGATCTGTTACAAACCCTCCAGCAGCACTGAATGTGTTTTCAGAAAGAACACTGGATGCAGGACAGGCCAGTAGCTCAATTGCAATTTGAGCTAGTTCTGGCCAGTGGTCCATCCTCAAGACCCAGTAACCCAGTGGATGCTCTGTTGGAAAGGTCTCCAAGTCTGCTCTTGATTCTAGATATTCCTGCACCATGTAATGCAGACGCTGGTGATGGTTGCTTGAACCAATCAGACCTTGGCGCTGAGGACTGAAAAATTGTCTAAAGGCATCGGTCAGCCGGCCACCTTCTCCACTGCTCTTCCTCTAACTGAACGAAGCCTCAGCAACACGTTGTCCAGCACCAAGAAATTGTAACCTCGCAGGGTCTGGAAATGCATTGCACAAACCTTTCTTCAAGTCCTCCTGAAGATGTTTCATCCTCTGCTTCCTCTGCGAAGGCAGGATGAGTTCTGCAACCTTACCCTTGTAACCTGGATCAAGAAGGGTTGCCAGCCAGTAATGATCCCTCTCTTTGATACCACAAATCCTAGGGTCTTTACGCTGCATGGCCTCCCTGATTCTGCAAAGCCTGTGAAAGTTTGCAGAGGCATTCGATTCTGTGTCCTCTGGGTCACTAAGGATCACATGATCTGTAACAACCTCCTCCCAGCCATATACAACTCCTTGGGTTTCTGGGGACTGAAAACCATCCATTGAAGACTGCTGCTGAGTGTTATCCTCCATATCCATGCTGACACAATCCTTCTCCTCTTCTTCCTGTGTGTTTGGCAGGCCTGCAGGAGTAATATCTAGATAGAGGGGGCCTTGAGAGGTAAGGAAGTCCTCCTCTTCCTCCCGCTGTTCTGCCTCAAGTGCCCTGTCCATTATTCCATGAAGCGCGTGCTCCAACAGGAAGACGAGAGGGACAGTATCACTGATGCATGCATTGTCGCTGCTCATCATCCTCGTGGCCTCATCAAATGGTGACAGGACAGTGCATGCATCCTTGGTCAGTAGCCACCGGCATGGCGAAAAGAAGCGAAAAAAATCCAAGCTCCCCTGACCCTGTCCTGGTGCCATACTCACACACCCATTGTTGGCCCTCTGCTACATGTGAAAAAAGGATCTGATAGGGAGTAACTTCCATGGGTGTGCCACATCCCAAGTGCATAGAAAAAGCAAGAGTCCCCTGGGGTGGGATTTTAGAGGCACTACCACATAATATTGCAGTATAAAAAATAATTTATTACATAGCAAAAATATAAATCACAAACAAAATTGTACAGTAATCACAAATATAAACAATGAACATGAATATGGATACAAAGATGAAAACAATGCATAGAAAAGAACCATTAATGGAAATGCAAGATCTCACTGAACCAACGCATTCCAGAACTTTTCCTTCATCAGGGTTCATTTAGTGAAAATACATCAGAAGATTACAGAATGGAAAAAAAAAAAAAATAGTTATAAGTATCAGTATATGCCCCCTAGATGACATCCTGCCTCATTAGAGTTGTGCCTCCTCCTCTATTCTATCAGGCACCTAAGTAGAGTCAGTGACCTCATCATCCCCTCCCTCCTCGTCACTGGAGCAAACTTGGCAGTATGCTGCAGCTGGGGGAACATGACTGCCAGTTTCTTGTCCTTTTTGGGCACCCCCTCTCTCTGGGCTCACGTTACTCCCTTCCTCAACCTGGGAACCAACATCGGAGCCTTCAAATCCCTGTGCATCCTCCAGCAGTATGAACCCAACACTGTGGTCGAATAGTTCAGGGGACTCCTCCGTGCATGATGGTGGGGCTACGGAAGGAGTGACTGTGGACAAGGAGCCGGTTGAATAGGCAGATTTGGCAGCTGCATAGGAAGGAAAACTACTCTGAACCTGGGTGACAGAGGATGAGGATGGCTTTGTTAGCCACTCCACCAACTTTAATGCATGTTCTGGCTCAATAACACGGCCAGCAGCAGAAAAAAAGGACAAGTGTGCCACCGGCAGGGGATGAACCATGTCCATGGCCAGCACTGTTGACCGTAGACACAGAGCCTGCTTGCCTTCTTTTAGTGGCCTGTGAGCGTATGCCTCTCCTTGGTGGCCTTCTGGACATGATGTATATTTTGTTTTGCAACACCGCACTACACTGTATTGTGTACTGTGTACACCACCATAAAAGTAGTAGCAACTGCACTATGGCTGCACTGTATTGTGTACCGTGTACACCACCATAAAAGTAGTAGCAACTTTACTACGGCTGCACTGCTTCCTAAAAAAACGGCCCTTTTAAAAACTTTTTTTTGCATTGATACATGTCCCCTGGGACAGGACCCAGGTCCCCAAACACTTTTTATGACAATAACGTGCATATTAGCCTTTAAAATTAGCACTTTTGATTTTTCACGTTCGAGTCCCATAGACTTTAACGTTGTTCGCACTAATTTTTTTGTCTGTTCGCATGTTCTGCCGCGAACCGGGGGGTGATTGGCTCATCCCTAATAAATATATATATATATATATATATATATATATATATATATATATATATATACTCTGCATTTAGCATAGACTATATATTCAGTGTTTACTCGATATTCAGTTAGTGCAGGCAGTGTATTAAAATATATATATGTATATACAGTCTTGTGTGTGTGTGTGTGTATGTGTATATGTGTGTGTATATATATGTATATGTGTGTATATATATATATATATATATATATATGTGTGTGTACACTACCGTTCAAAAGTTTGGGGTCACCCAAACAATTTTGTGTTTTCCATGAAAAGTCACACTTATTCACCACCATAAGTTGTGAAATGAATAGAAAATAGAGTCAAGACATTGACAAGGTTAGAAATAATGATTTGTATTTGAAATAACATTGTTTTTACATCAAACTTTGCTTTCATCAAAGAATCCTCCTTTTGCAGCAATTACAGCATTGCACACCTTTGGCATCCGTCCACAACACTTTTTTCCAGTCTTCCTCTGTCCAATGTCTGTGTTCTTTTGCCCATCTTAATCTTTTTCTTTTATTGGCCAGTCTCAGATATGGCTTTTTCTTTGCCACTCTGCCCTGAAGCCCAAAATCCCGCAGCTGCCTCTTCACTGTAGATGTTGACACTGGTGTTTTGCGGGTACTATTTAATGAAGATGCCAGTTGGGGACCTGTGAGGCGTCTGTTTCTCAAACTAGAGACTCTAATGTGCTTATCTTCTTGCTTAGTTGTGCAACGCGGCCTCCCACTTCTTTTTCTACTCTGGTTAGAGCCTGTTTGTGCTGTCCTCTGAAGGGAGTAGTACACACCGTTGTAGGAAATCTTCAATTTCTTTGCAATTTCTCGCATGGAATAGCCTTCATTTCTAAGAACAAGAATAGACTGTCGAGTTTCAGATGAAAGTTTTCTTTTTCTGGCCATTTTGAGCGTTTAATTGACCCCACAAATGTGATGCTCCAGAAACTCAATCTGCTCACAGGAAGGTCAGTTTTGTAGCTTCTGGAAGGAGCTAGACTGTTTTTAGATGTGTGAACATGATTGCACAAGGGTTTGCTAATCATCAATTAGCCTTCTGAGCCAATGAGCAAACACATTGTACCATTAGAACACTGGAGTGATAGTTGCTGGAAATGGGCCTCTATACACCTATGTAGATATTGCACCAAAAACTAGACATTTGCAGTTAGAATAGTCATTTACCACATTAGCAATGTATAGAGTATATTTGTTTAAAGTTAGGACTAGTTTAAAGTTAGCTTCATTTAAAAGTACAGTGCTTTTCCTTCAAAAATAAGGACATTTCAATGTGACCCCAAACTTTTGAACGGTAGTGTGTGTATATATATATATATATATATATATATATATATATTCTGCATCCAGTGTAGCCTATATCTACAGTGCATTCTGTGGTGTACTGTTTCTAATACACTTCAGGCGGTGCATTAATATATAGTATCCCACAAAAGTGAGTACACCCCTCACATTTTTGTAAATATTTTATTATATCTGTAGAAATGACACCCTGTAGAAATGACACTTTGCTACAATGTAAAGTAGTGAGTGTACAGCCTGTATAACAGTGTAGATTTGCTGTCCCCTCAACACACAGCTATTAATGTATAAACCGCTGGCAACAAAAGTGAGTACACCCCTAAGTGAAAATGTACAAATTGGGCCCAAAAGTGTCAATATTTTGTGTGGCCACCATTATTTTCCAGCACTGCCTTAACTCTCTTGGGCATGGAGTTCACCAGAGCTTCACAGGTTGCCACTGGTGTCCTCCTCCACTCCTCCATGACAACATCACAGAGCTGGTGGATGTTAGAGACATTACGCTCCTCCACCTTCCATTTAAGGATGCCCCACAGATGTTCAATAGGGTTTAGGTCTGGAGACATGCTTGGCCAGCCCATCACCTTTACCCTCAGCTTCTTTAGCAAGGCAGTGGTCATCTTGGAGGTGTGTTTGGGGTCATTATCATGTTGGAATACTGCCCTGCGGCCCAGTCTCTGATAGGAGGGAAACATGCTCTGCTTCAATATGTCACATTCATGGTTCCCTCAATGAACTGTAGCTCCCCAGTGCTGGCAGCACTCATGCAGCCCTAGACCATGACACTCCCACCACCATGCTTGACTGTAGGCAAGACACACTTGTCTTTGTACTCCTCACCTGGTTGTCGCCACACATGCTTGACACCATCTGAACCAAATCAGTTTATCTTGATCTCATCAGACCACAGGACATGGTTCCAGTAATCCATATCCTTAGTCTGCTTGTCTTCAGCAAACTGTTTGTGGGCTTTCTTGTGCATCACTTTTAGAAGAGGCTTCCTTCTGGGACGACAGCCATGCAGACCAATTTTATGCAGTGTGCGGCGTATGGTCTGAGCACTGACAGGCTGACACCCCACCCCTTCAACCTCTGCAGCAATTCTGGCAGTACTCATACGTCTACTTCCCAAAGACAACCTCTGGATATGACGCTGAGCACGTGCACTTAACTCCTTTGGTTGACTATAGCAAGGCCTGTTCTGAGTGGAACCTGTCCTGTTAAACTGCTGTATTGTCTTGGCCACCGTGCTTCAGCTCAGTTTCCGGGTCTTGCCAATCTTCTTATAGCCTAGGCCATCTTTATGTAGAGCAACAATTCTTTTTTTCAGATTCTTAGAGAGTTCTTTGCCATAAGGTGCCATGTTGAACTTCAGGTGACCAGTATGAGAGAGTGAGAGCGATAACACCAAATTTAACACACCCGCTCCCCATTCACACCTGCGAACTTGTAACGCTAATGAGTCACATGACACCGGGGAGGTAAAATGACTAATTGGGTCCAATTTGGACATTTTCACTTAGGGGTGTACTCCCCTTTGTTGCCAGTGGTTTAGACATTAATGGCTGTGTGTTGAGTTATTTTAAGGGGACTGCAAATTTACACTGTTATACAAGTTGTACACTCACTACTTTACATTGTAGCAAAGTGTCATTTCTTCAGTGTTGTCACATGAAAAGATAAAATATTTACAAAAATGTGTATTGTGTGTGTGTGTGTGTATATATACAGTCATATATAGATATATATATAGATATATATATATCTATATATATATATATATAGATATATATATAGATATATATCTATATATCTATATATATATATATATATATAAACTATATATCTATATAGATAGATATATATATCTATATATCTATCTATATAGAAAAGGGAGAAAAAAAAACATATATGAGAGTCCCCGGGGCTGCACAACCCAAGAGTATACAATAAAAATGGAAACATTTCCCCAGGGGGTTTTTTAGGCAGCAAAAGATTAATTATGTAAAAGTCTTTTATGAAGTCAGAAAATAAATGATAGATACAGATATACAACAAATTTGATTTTTAAAATTCAAGCTTTTCGACACAAGCAACAACATAAAACATCACTCATGGCAAAACACACCCCAAGGAAAACATGATTTGCCAATTACATTTACAACATTACTATCCACATGAATACCCCAACACATTTTGACCCTTTAGTTTCTGGTCTTCTTCAGGATATTTATTCTAGGGAAATATATCAAAAAATTCTAATTAAGACATTGGCAGTATAAGAAAGATTATTACAACATTTCAAATTGTGCAAAAGATATGTCTCCATATACATAGAGATATATTTACCATTGGGTAGATGAGAGAGTGAGGATGTATCGCACAAACCAGATTGCTAAAAAGCATTTGCGTTCAGTGATACCATTGTCTCCGCAAGTCCCCTCCACGCCACCCAGGTGAATCCACAGTCCACTGGGCTTGCAAGGGGCCACGGTCTTAGAGCTGGAGAGGAGGACGGGGGCAAAGCACCTGCAATAGTATATTCAGAAAACTTAATAAATAATCGTCAGGTATTCTGTGAGTGTCAAGTACTGCTTTGCGACTCCAGATTGGCTGGTACTGGGTCAAATATTAAATTCATGTTAATTAGAGTTACCTTTTCATTTTATTACATGAATAATAACAGTATATTAATTTGTTGGATTGATTTGTAAATTAATTTTAATTAACATTAAAAAAATTAATAAATTAGCATGAAATGAAAAAAATGATTATTATTACCTAATTGATCAAAATGATGAGGTGAACGTGCAATAAGTGAGGTAGTGTAAGTGATAATGAGAAGATTAAGAGTATAGGAATATGATTTAAACGTAATGCAAGACACAAGAAAACTGGTGTTAAAAAAAAATTATAATAAATCATACTAGAAAATGTAAAAAACTTGATGGTGAACATTTAGTGCCTTTGCTGGTGAGAAAAGCCGTATGTTAAGTGAACTAGAGTATGGAGTGCCAAACAAACAAGGAGTGTGTGACGCTGTATAAAAGTGTTTAGGGGTAAAGCCATGTCTGTATTAAATTAAAATGACAGTATATTAATTAGTTTGTAAGAAACCACGAAATGGGAAATATAAATAAATGAAGTATTCGCATGGAGTGCCAAACAAGCAAGGAGTGTATGACACTGGATATGAATATTAAGTATTTGAGGGTAAAGCAATGTCTATATAGAATTAAAATGACAGTATACTAATTAGTTTAGAAACTATGAGTAAATGAGGTATTCAGTATGATACAAGTATCAGCCAGTCTGGTGTGTTCAAAACGCTGCACTTACTTGGTACTCCATCCTTATTGTGTATATTAGCAGCACTCCAGAGATCACCTCGAGATCATCTGGGAGCTGCAAGTTTATATGGTATCTAGGTTAATTACCCATTGCTTGCAAGCGCTAAACCCCTCCCCATCTCCCCTCCCCTGCTAGTCCCCGCCGCTGTGATTGCGGAATCCGCGTGGTCCCCTCGACGTTCCAGAAGGCGTGAGCCCCAGCAGTCATCGTACCCTCCGCCGACGCAATTGCATGACGTCACGCACATGCGCGAGTAACCTGCGCCTATACGTGACATCACTGACAGTCCGGCGGCGATCAAGGGACGCTGCCGGCATGAAGGAGGCTCCCCACAGTGGCCCTAAAGAAGGGGCTCAACCGTGGGAAACACAGGTTGGGGAGAACTGCAAAGGTAAGTGCATCTCCCCACCGTTCCGGGAAGCCAGATGGAAGGAAGACACCCACTCACTGCTGCGGAGCAGAACATAACGTTCCATAACGGATATTCACTTAGAGGCAAACCATAAAACTCAATACAAAAATAGTTTTATTGTTAGTTTAATCTAATCACATATTATATTGTTTAGTTTTATCATTATTAGAGGAGCTAGAGGTGTATTTGGTTCAACCAATTTGATGAAAAAAGAAGAGGCAAAGCATTGTTTTATTTCACCCCAGGAGTTATCTTCTCCTATACTTAAATAGTTGGTTCTATCTATTTAAGCCAATTGCAGGTGCCACTGTAGTGTTAAAAATGGTGTTCAAGTGCTGCACAACAAGGCACTAAAATGACTCCCCCACTGCGCTTATGGACAAAATCAAACCAATGATTAATGATCATTTATAAAGCTGCCACCTAGTGTAAATAGTAAATGAAATAAATGATCCCCAATGTAAATAGTGGCGCTAAATGACAGATAAACTGAATACAATATAGAAGTGAATCAGTGTAAAAAATATGTGATGACCCACTCACCGATGATAGTGAATTTGTGTAGTGATCATCCAATGCTTCCTCCCACTACAGGTAGGGATCTTTTTAGCTTCATAATGATATGTAAATAATTATGCAAATAAATAGTGACAACAGTCCATACAAAATAAATGATGGCATAAACAATAGAAATGGATGAGACAAAGTCCATGCAAGATATTCAGTGTCAAAAAAGTGAATAAAGCAACTTTTCCATGCAATAAAACGTCTTCCACCAAACCATCATAAGAGTGGATCACAGTCACAGATGGTGTGGTGGAAGACGTTTTATTGCATGGAAAAGTTGCTTTATTCACTTTTTTGACACTGAATATCTTGCATGGACTTTGTCTTATCCATTTCTATTTTTTATGTCCTCATTTATTTTGTATGGACTGTTGTCACTATTTATTTGCATAATTATTTATTTGCATATCGTTATGAAGCTAAAAAGATCCCTACCTGTAGTAGGAGGGAGCATTGGATGATCACTACACGAATTCACTATCATCAGTGAGTGGGTCATCACATATCACATATTTTTTACACTGATTCACTTCTATATTGTATTCAGTTTATCTGTCATTTAGCACCACTATTTCCATTGGGGGCCATTGTAGTGTTGACTATTTGCGCTTTATGTGAATCCCTTCATTGTCACCTCAAAGGTGGCTGGAAGGAAAAACCTGATACATTTTCAAAAAATGTAGGGCTCAGCCCTTCCTTCTTTGAGCTCGCCGCTCAGCTGTCGGATAATTGCAAGCTCCTATCTCTCCACAGTGACTCATCTGTTGATGATATTCTGCTTGTCGGTCCTGCCTACTTAAGCCATCCAGCCCAGATGATCTCTGCTTTTGCCTTGGTCACATCTTTAGAGACGCTCTCCTGTGTTCCTGTTAAAGACTTGCTTAGCTGACATTCCTTCTGGCTCCAGATCCTGCTTGCAGTTCTACTACGCTCATCTCTGGCTCTCTGACGTTTTGTCTTGTCTGACTATCCGTTCTGGTTCCTGAACTCTGGCTATGTTTTGACTATGTTTACTCTGTTTACCATTTAGAAGATACGGTCAATCCACTTGTTGGTAATATTTTTTCCAGATTAGATGAGCAGGATCACCGCATGGATCAGTTTGCCATGGCTTTACAAATGCTCCTGAGTTGCACGGCTCACCTGGAATCTCGCACTGTGGCTGCTCAGGTACAACCTGTGTTGCAGGCCTTCCCTGCTGCTGCTCCAGTCTCTGTGCAGGCACCCGCCTCGAGTATTACCTCTATAGGAGGTACGTCTGGTTCTGCTCCGCTTCCCCAGCGATTTGGGAGCGATCCAGTCCAATGCAGAGGGTTTCTCAACCAGGTTGAGATATACTTTGAGATGCTGCCCCAGGCGTTTCCCATGGACAGAAGAAAAGTAGGTTTTGTGATATCTTTGCTTTCTGAGAGAGCCTTGGCTTGGGCAAACCCTCTATGGGAGAGGCAAAAACCTGTTGTCTTGAATTACCCTGAGTTTGTGGTTTCCTTTAAAAGGGTATTTGACGTTCCCGCACACTCTGCTTCTGCTGCCAAGTGCCTCATGTCCATCAGAGTACGAGAACTGTTTCCGATTACGCCATTGAATTCCGTACTCTGGCAGCAGAGGTTGCTTGGAACAATGAGGCCCTCGTGGCTGCTTTTTTCATGGTCTCTCGGATACCATCAAGGATGAGATAGCAGCCCAAGATATACCCACTGAGCTGGAGAAGTTGATCACGTTTGCCATCCTTATTGACTCTAGACTCACAGAAACACTCTCTTTTAAGGAGCACTTGCGGAAGCCTCCTGTATATTTGTATCCAAGCTTTGCAGTCCCACCCTTGCCTCCCTCACCTCCCATGCCTCCTGTTACCGAGTTTGTTAGTAAAGATGAACCCATGCATTTGGGCTTCATGCGACTCTCTGCGGATGAGAGAACCCTTAGGAGGAGGGAGAGATTGTGCCTTTATTATGGCCAGGCTGGTCACTTTTTTGAAGTCTTGTCCTACCTGTCCAGGGAACACCCGAACCTTGAGGTCCTGTCACGGACAGACCTTAAATGGCATTGTTTTGTTCCCAGTTATCCAGAAGGATAAGCCCCTGGCCCTTCATTTAGCCCTTTCTTGGGCTGTGTCATCCACTGAAATACAGGCTCTAATCGACTCTGGGGCTGCAGATCTGTTCTTTGATGCTGCCTTTGTATCGAAGCACTCGATTCCGCTCCAGCTGCGTGACACTCCACTTGCCATTGAGGCTCTTGATGGGAGAACTCTACAGCCTGTCCATGTGACTCAGGAGATGGTTCCATTGTCCATGGCTGTAGGGGCTCTTCACCATGAGATAATCTAATTCCAAGTTATTTCCTCACCTAAGTTTCCACTGGTTATTGGTTATCCTTGGTTACAGAGACACAACCCCTCTTTTGATCTGATGCCTGATGAAGGAGCACACATGCTCCGAACGTGTGCACGCCATTAGCGTCATCAATCCATGACCAAATTGGATGGACGATCCCTGCTGCACCTGATCGACCCTAGCCTGGGACACTGGAATCCACCGGAGTCACCAGACGGGACCACACAGCATAAGAGGATCGCTCCCTGTAGAGCCCTGCCACCCACTTCACGGCCCACCCGGACTTATTCTATTGATGTGCCTGTTTTTTACCAAACTCAGAGTGAGTGCATTTCTACTGAAATTAAAATGTGTGTGTTTCAATACTGCATTTAGGTTGGCACTGCTTTGTCTCTCTTTTGTATCTCTCCTCAAAGGTGTTTTTCTGCCCTTCAGCATGCTGCCTCCTGTGTCGTGCCAGTACATTTCCCCTGAGGTTACATACCGAGGTCACAGACTCAGAACCCCCCCCTTTCTCCCCCCCTCCCCCCTACCCCATATATCCACACCAGGAACTTTACCTTTTGGACAACTGTACATTTACTTATTGTTGTTACCTTCAACAGTATCAACATTTTCCCCTCAAGCCTGGTGGTCCTCCGAGGGGGAGGGGTCATTGAGGAGGGGTACTGTCAGGGCTGGGCTCAGCCCTTCCTTCTCTGAGCTGGCTATGCCTCCAAAATGCTAGTGGTGATTGTGCCACAGCTCTCTCCTCCGCCCCCTCCTCTTCTTCTTCCTCTATGGCCTCTTCTGCAGATTTGTCCTCTGAACCAGCGGTGCTCCGTAAGCGTTCAAGGGGCTACGCAAGCAGTCAGGCTGAAAGATGCCGTGCGGTGCTTGAGTTGGTCTGCCTAGGGGACAGGAACCACACTGGGGCAGAGATTCTGTCAGCTCTGCAGGGGCAGGCTCAGTGGTGGTTGATGCCACACCAGCTTTAGCCAGGAATGGCTGTATGTGACTGTCACGGAATGTCCCACACTCCACTTGAGTGCTTCCGTCAGTATACCACTTCCTTGTAGTCTGGATACAGATATCAGATATTCCAACCACTCTCAAGCATAAAACAAGGCGAGACTTGCTTCACTGCTAACATGGACTATATTTATTTAGAATCAAACTTACAAGACCTTATATGCCGTTGGAACCTCCTCTAACAATACAACTGTAACCTAATTAACATGAGCTAGTTTACTAAATCATTTACCCAGACTAGGTGACTATTCAATACACAATACCATAAACATCAACACAGGGTTAATTAGAACAAACAACAATGTGTGGAATAGAAGCTGTGGTAAACCAGACTGTTCGTCTCCTAGCCAGTCCTGGAGGCTAATGTGATCAGCTCACTCAATTAACAGGTTAGAGTTCAGAATCAATCAAACCAAGAATAGTCTCTACATACATCCTGGGAGATATTGTGGACAAATATTACTGTCCCATTTTAAGTAGTCCAAGATATATTTTCTCACTCACCCTGTGCCAGGATAGCACAGGGTGATTTAGACATAAGAGGTGTATGGGGAGCTGGAACAAGGGCATCCCCTACTTTTCAAGGGATTCTGAGTTTCACGGGCCCTCCCGTCACAGCGACAATGGCACCAACCTTCTCTCCGCCCTCCGATAGGGACACCCATGTTCCATGTTTGGCACAAGTCCTGAATTTGGTGGTGCATCGGTTCTTAAGCAGGTAATCAGGCTTACAGGATCTCCTGAGGCAGGCCAGAAAAGTCTATGGTCATTTACACCGGCCATACAATGCCAGTGATCGGCTGCCAGTGATGTTATGCAATGAAGGTGTTTTCTGTGACCAAAGATTTCCCCTAACAGACCTGACAGTGTCTAAAAGCTCAGCACTAATATCTTCCTATATACTTTGTCAGCAGCACACTTTGCTTTCCCTATCATAGTCAAATCACATTGAAATTATGACTGTGACTTCATCTTTTTTTTTTAGCTAGAGGACTGACTTACCCTAAACCCTAAAATTGAACTTCCTTATTGGCTCCCTTTTGGTTTGTTAAATATACGATTGAAAGTGTTTTGTTATATCTGATAAGTAAAAAAAATTTTGATCTAGCCAAAAATCTTGCGAGTTGATAACTTCCTGTGCTCTTAGCCCATACTGACTGTTCTCAGTTACATTATTCACACCTGTCTCTGAGAACTGCAGAACCCCACCCCTCTATTTCATGGAGAAGAGGACAGGGCAGGTTCCTTAGTCCTATTTTGTTTCTGTCATCCTGATTCAGGTGAGCAAGTGTTGTCATCCTGGGACTGGAAGCATCTTACCAGCAGAATCACTAGCTGAAAATAAAGGGAAAAAACCCTGATTAAGGAAAACTAAGGCAGTCACCACATCTAAGGACCAGTAAACTGCAATATATTACATTCAAGTGTAGATGCACTTGAAATTCACTTGTTTAAAAATACCAAATAGCATTTTACCCAAGAGATCAGAATTTTATTTCACTGTTATTGGTTATTGCTACTTTGTAAAGCATTTACACAAGGCCTCATAGAATCTGTTGGCATCACATTACATGTAAGTGCTAGATGAATGACATTAATTCTGGTTATGCTTTGCAGTATCTCTTACCATTAAATGATAGAGCCGTGCTGAATGCCAGATTCCTGTATATACAGCTGCTTTGATTCCCTGGAGTATGACAGAAGAGTGGAGGCAGGGGGTAATGTACCATTTTTTTCAGGTGTCATGGCTTTAGCTGCCATTTTAGGAATCTCTGTTACATAGCAACAGTGTAATATTTTTGCAGGTCTTCATTTAAAGACCATTGTGAATGCAAGTAGCCAGTTCAGCTAATATTCATATTAGTAAGAGATTGATACAAAGAATAAGCAAGTCAGGAGGTCAGTTAACATATACGTCATAATAAAAGGATCTAAAAAATGGAGAGAAATGACAAAGGACTTTTGACTCTGTAAATTTCCTATTTTAGAGTACAATACAGAACATGGGCAACTTATTCATACACCAAGGGTAATAGGGTCGTACCTTCAGGTGACTGAACATTGGCAAGGTTTTGAGGGCACACCCCCCTAGGGCACCTCCCCTATAACCCTACCCCACTCCTTGAGTCCTCAGTTTTGTAACAAGGACTGCAGAGTAGCCTGTGTCCTGTACTGTATTTTAAGATATGTAATTTACAGGTAAGTCAACATTTCTTCGATCTTAAATGCACAGGACACAGGCAACTTAGCCAAGAACCATGGGACATCCCCAAGCAATGAATGCAAGGGTGGGCAACAACTAGGCAAAGAGAACTGTGCCAACAGGTCCAAGAGACAACGTGGGTTAAACCCCTAGGTTCAAATTGCCATGTGAGAACCTTGCAGGGAAAAGCTGCATCTGCTGAAGATTGGACATCCATCAGGTAAATCTTTAAAAAAGTTTTAGCAGAAGACTAGGTGGCAGCCTTACAGAGTTGGGTGACAGAAGCTTGGTGCCTAAAGGTCCAGGATATTCCAACATATTTGGTGGAGTGGGAATAAAACAGTGCAAGAGGAGGTTTTTATTTTTGAGCATAAGCTCTTGTAATCAAATTCCATGGTGCAATGGTGGAATTTGAAGCAGGGAATCTGTTTGTCCAATAGAAGCAGTAGCCTATAGGTACACTCTGATGGCTCTATGTTCAGGCAATGTAAAGAGACTTACTTTGGATGCTTAGGAGCAGGGCACAAGGACAACATAACAATGTCCTCATTGTGATGGAACCACTTTTGAAAAGAGTAGAGCCACCAATTCAGAAACACATCTGACAGATGTTAAAGTGACCACAAAGGCTATTTTGTTGTCAATAATATTTTGTGGGTTCAAAGAGTTGTTTCTATAAGGCAGAGAGATCAAAATGAGGGTCCCAGGGAACCATTGGGTGCTGAAAAGGGGGCCTGGTACAAGAAACACCTTGAATAAAGGTTTTTACAAGAAAATGTGAAGTCAAAGGCCTTTGAAACAAGATGGATGAGACCTATTTGTGGGAAGGCCAGAATGTGAGGGACTGAGTCCTCTATAGGACAAAATTGACTACGCTCTCAGCAGGTGAAGTAAGATTTCTATGTATATAATAAATCTTCCTGGAGGTAGCTTTTCTTGCCTTTAACATGGTAGGAAGCACATACTGAGAAACCATTCTATCCTTTGAAACCCAGGTTTCAAAAGCCATGCTGATAAAGCCAGAGACCGTGAAGCAGGATGGAATAGAAAGCCTTGGGATGGCCGATCTGGTCTGTTGGGAAAAGGTCAAGGTCTGCAAGAAGTCTTAGTATGTCTGTGTACCAGGCTCTTCTAGGCCAATTCCATGCTAGAAGAATCAATCTTTCTTGTGCTTTATTTTGTGAATTAGGGGAGGTAAAATGCTCAGTGGAGGGAAGAGCATCTGAGACCAGAGAGAGAGAGGCTCTCTAGATGTAGATACAAACAGAGGAAGTTTGTTGTTGTATCTGGAAGCTAGAATGTCCACATCCGAAATTCCCCATTTTTGGGATATCAGATAGAACACATCTGGATGAAGAGACCATTTTCCCCAGTCCAAGCGGTGGCAGCTGATATAATCTGCCTGCCAGTTGTTCACTACTGGTATGTGAACCACAGAAAACACTGAACTGTAAGTTCATGTACATGATAGAATGCAGCCAATAAAACATCTGGGACCCAGCAAGGTATCAACCCCTCTAAGAATTTCCCCTGTGCCTTGGGAGAATGGGGAGAGGTGTCACTGAGTCATTCCACATCCACAGAGGAAGGAGAGTGTGGGGATCACAGTGCACAGAGAGAGGGGGGAGAGAGAGGAGAGAGAGAGAGGGGGAGAGAGAGGGGGAGAGAGAGGAGAGAGGGGGAGGGAGAGAGAGAGGGGGAGAGAGAGGGGGGAGAGAGTGGGGGAGGGAGAGAAAGAAGAGAGGGAGAGAGAGGAGAGAGGGGGAGAGAGAGAGAGAGAGAGAGAGAGAGAGGGGGGAGAGAGAGAGGGGGGAGAGAGGGAGGGAGGGGGAGAGAGAGGGGAAGGGAGAGAGAGAAGAGGAGGAGGAAGAGAGAGAGGGGGAGCGAGAGGGGGAGGAAGAGCAAGGGTGAGAGAGAGGGGGAGAGAGAGGGGGGAGCAAGAGGGGGGAGAGAGAGGGGGAGATAGAGGGGAGAGAGAGGGAAGAAGAGAGAGGGGGAGAGAGAGGGGACAGTGAGAGAGGGGGATGGATGGATGGAGGGAGAGAGGGAGAGAGAGAGGGAGGGTGGAAAGAGGGAGGGAGAGAGGAGAGACAGGGAAGGGTGAGAGTGGGATGAGAGTGGTGGGAAGGGGGGGTGGGTGTGAGAGGGAGGGGTGAGAGAGAGAAGGAGGGTGGTGTGAGAGAGAGAGGGGTGGTGAGAGAGAGAGAGAGAGAGAGGGGGGTGGTAAGAGAGAGAAAGAGACACAGGGTGACAGAGAGGAGGGTGAGAAAGAGAGGGGTGAGGGAGAGAGAGCGGTTGTGGGAGAGAGAGGTGGTGAGAGAGAGAAAGAGACAGGGTGACAGAAAGGAGGGTGAGAAAGAGAGGGGGGTGGGCAAGAGGGGGGCGAGAAAGAGAGGCGGATGAGGGAGAGAGAGAAGGGATGGTGAGGGAGAGAGAGGAGTTGTGGGAGAGACGGGTGTTGTGAGATAAAGTGAGACGAGGGGTGAGAGAAAGGAGGGTGACAGAAAGCAGGAGGGGGGAAAGAGGGAGGAGAGAGAGAGAGAGAGAAAGAGAGGGAGAAAGGGGGAGGGAGAGAGAAGAAGAGAGAAAGAGAGAGAGGGAGAGAAAGAGAGAGAGGGAGAGAAAGAAAGAGAGAGAGAGAAAAGGGGAGAGAGAGAGAGAGAAGGAGGTGGAGAGATGAAGGGGGAGAAAAGGAGCTAGGGGGGAGAGAGGGAGCAAGGGGGAAAAAGAGAGAGGAGTGAGAGGGAGGGGTAGGAGCGGTGAGAGGGGGTAAGAGAGAGAAGGAGGAGAGAGGGGTGAGACAGAGAGAGAAAGAGATGGAGGTGACAGAGGGAGAGGGGGTGAGAGAGAGAAGGAGTTGAGGGAGAGGGGTGAAAAAGAGAGAGGGGGAGAGAGAGAGGGGGGTGAGAAAGAGGGAGGTGAGGGAGAGGTGGTGAGAGAGCGGGAGAGAGAGATCTCTAGCCCTGTCTCTGTCTGCAGCCCCTCCTGCGCCCCATGTCCCAGTCTGTGAGAGCACTGGGGGAGTGGAGAGCACTGTGCGAGAGCAGGAGAGCACGGGGGGATAAAGAGCAGGGAGAAGCTGGAGAACACATTGGGGCAGAGAGCACTTTGGAAGTTGGAGATCACAGGGAGGGGGTGGGGGACGGAGAGCACTGGGGGGAAAAGAGCAGGGGGCAGCTGGAGAGCACTGGGGGGGAAACAGCAGGGGGAGCTGGAGAGCACTGAGGGGCAAAGAGCAGGGGGGACTGTAGAGCACTGGGGGGAGCAAAGAGCAGGGGGGAGCTGGAGAGCACTGGGGGGGCAGAGAGCACTGGGGAAGGTGGAGAGCACTGGGGGGTGGGGGTTGGAGAGTGCTGAGGGGGAGGTTAAGAGCAAGGGGAGCAGAAAGAATAAGCATGGAGAACACGGGGCGCTGGAGAGCAGGGAGGGCGAAGAGCACTGGGGGGGCAGCCAGGGAGCACAAGGAGGGGCCAGAGAGCACGGGGTGCAGAAGAAGTTGGATAGGAGGAGCAGTGGGGTGGCTGCATATGGAGGAATCAATCTTTCCATATTACTCCTGTAGCCGCTAAATACTGCTTCTTCTCTTCTCCCCCCTGCAGGCATTCAGCGGCTGCAGGAGGAATATGGAAAGATCAATTCCTCTATATGCAGCTGCCCCACCGCTCCTCCTATCCAGGCACACAGGGAGGATGCACGGGCACTAACTTTCTCATCGGTCGGCCAGGCAGCATCAGAAGATTGGAGCTCCTTTCTCTTCACAGTCATAGGTCCCACATGGACATGCAGCCAGTGCTCCTTGTAGAGAAGGCACCTGGAGCTGGGTGCTGTCATTCAGCTGCTGCCGCCCCCTAGAGACCTCTACTGTCCCGCTCACCGCACCTGCTGCCACTGGACTGGGACACTCCTTGATGAGGCCGCTACTGGTCCAGGGCCCTCGGGCAGTACCCGATCTGTCAGTCAGCCCCTGGGCCACAGAGTCCCAGCAGGCCACCAGCGCCAACATCAGTGATTGATCACAGGCAAATAAGGCAGCCGCGAGGCCCCTGTGAGTTCGAGGCCTTAGGCGACCACCTAATTTGCCTAATTAAAGAGCCGCCAGTGCCACTGTAGTGTCATTGTCTGACTGCACTCAATGGTAGTTTCCCTTTAAAAGGGTGTTCTGGTGCTGGGGGGAGAGCCCGAAAGCTCTGAGCTCCAAGATGTTGATGGGTAGTTTGGCCTTTTCTCTTGACCATGTTCCTTTAACTGTCAAGGCTTGGAAGGCTCCTCCCCAGCCTGACAGACTTGCATCTGTTGTAAGAACCTTGCAATTGCAGGGAAGGAAGGATTTTTCCACTGTTAGAGTTGGTGGTGATCCACCATGACAAGGACTTCCTTGCTTAGGGGGTTGGGAACATGGGAAGATCCATGGAGAGAGCTTTTTCTATGCTGATAGAATGTTTAGCTGGAGAATTCAGGAATGGAATTGGATGAAAAGGTGCTGCCTCAAAGGAGGCCACCATTAGGCTCAGAATTCTTACGGCAAATTTCACCTTGGGATTTCTTTTGGCTCTCAGCTCTTGAGCATGAGCTTGGAGAAGAAGAATTTTGATGAAGTGCCTCTCTGTCTTTCTTTAAAGGGCATACCTTTGAGGTATCTTTTGCAGGCAGCTTCTACTGTCCACGCATTTAGCTAGAGAATTCTGTGCATATGAATAAAAATTTGAGCCATTCTGGATATTTTGTTTTTCCCGGGGTCTACACAGAAAAAGAAGAGCAGAAGGCAATTTTTGTAAGTGTTCTGCAACCGTACAATCCTGAAAAACAAGGTTTTGTTGGCTATTCATTGTCCTAGGCCCAGTTAGCCACAGTTTGAGACACATAAATAGCAGCAAGAGTTGGTTGCAGGGCTGGGCCTGCCAGGTTAAAGAGAGCTTTAAAGAGAGTCTCAAATTTTGTATCAGCAGAATTTTTAAAAGAAGGAACATCTTCAATAGGTATAGTAAGATGTTTGTTTTACGGCAGAGAAGGCAGGTTCTACCATAAGAATAGCCCACTTTATTTGCAAACTCTTTTTCTGATGGATAGAGTCCAGCAAAGGCTTTTTGGGGGAGTTAAAATCCTTTCAGGATTAATCCAATTGTCATAGACTGTGTATTCTATCTATTCATTAACGGGGAATGTTTTGGAAGTCTTTGTAGGTCTCTAAGCGCCCAAGGTGGTGTGGTAAGGTGGAAGAGAGTCAACCTGCATTATGACAAGGATTTAACAGACAGAGGCAATGAGTTTTTTTTAACTTTTTAAGCATATTGCATGAAGCTCCCTATTCAATACATTTACAATGTGGGGGAAAGTAATCTTTGGCAGCTTCATCCAACACTGCCTCAGTGTCCTCTTCATTTCCTTCTAACTCAGTGTCCTCAAGGACTGGCATATCAGGGTCCAACTGCAACTGAGACACAGGGGTAGGAGAAGAGGTGAGGTGTTTCTGAGCTCTGGACAAAAATGGCTCTAACAAGGGTGTAATTTGTGAATGTGACATAGATGCAGAGAATTCTGCTGTTGTCAAATTGACTGCTTGTTATGTGCCTAAAATAAAGATAGAATTGGATGCTGAGACTAATCTTAAAACTGGGTCCTGCCCCAGTGGAAGGGATCCATCATCACTCAGAGTTTGAGAGTTCTGTGGGCCTTCGGCAGAATGGATGTTCGCCTGTTGTTTGGAGTTGACTCCCTTTCCCCTGGTCTCTACCATCACAATTTATTTTTTTTGTGGATGAAATATCTTGAGGACACCTTAAAGAGGAGTTTATGTAACATCTTTCCAGACTCTAGTAGGTTACAGTCTCATGGAAAAACTACTTTTGAGGCTTCTGTTGGTCAAAGGAGAAGCGGTGGAGAAGGGGGACACCTCAGTGATGCATTCAAATTTTGTTTAGTCCTCGGCACCCACGGCTCTCAGCTTCAACATGCCATTGACAGCATCTGTATCAAATGGTGAAAGATTCTCTAGGGGTGAAAACAGACATGGAGAGCTTTCCAGTAGATCCACTGGGTTTCTGGGCCATGAAAATAGACCACTGGCCAGAACTTGCCCAGTATGCAATTGAGCTGCTGGGCTGCCTTGCATCCTGCATGCTTTCATGGTGGGAATTCAGTGCTGCTGAAGGTTTTGTGACAGCTAAAGAGCGTGCCTGTCCACAGACTCCGTTGAGCGGCTGACATTTGTAAAAATGAATCAGTCCTGGATTAGCAGCAACTATCAAGCCCCTGATGCCGATATCGCTAATTAAGTGTTATCTGCAAGACTGTCTAGACTGCCTAGCTTTGAGGGTGTTGATTTTTTCTTCAAGTAATGTTTTGGTATAGGTTTCACAGGCACAATTAACACATAAGGACCAATTTTCCGCACCTGTTTGACAGGTGCATCAAATTATATATTTTTTAAAGTAAGGCCAATTCTTGCTTTCATCAAGACTACCTCTAGACGGTTACGGGGTGATGGCACTAACAACACCCAAAGACCAATTTTTCCGTAACTGTGTGACAGGGGCGTCAAATTTAAAATTTTACAGCAAGGCCAATTCTTGCTTTCATCAAAACTACCTCTAGAAGGTCATGGGGTGATGGCACTAACAATACCCAAAGACCAATTTTTCCGCAACTGTGTGACAGAAACGTCAAATTAATTTTTTTTACAGCAAAGCCAATTCTTGCCTTCATCAAGACTACCTCTAGAAGGTTATGGGGTGAAGGCACGAACAACACCCAAAGTACAATTTTTCCACAGCTGTTACTGCTATCCAAAGTCTGCCAAAGAGACACCAAACTTTATCTATGAACAAAATTGTTAATCTTGGCCTGAGTGTACTATAATTTGGCTTTTTCACATAAGGCTTGCTCACTGTGGTGCAAAACTTTTTTATTTTCATCCAAAGTCTGCCAAAGAGACACCAGAATTTATCCAAAAAATCTCTAATCTTGTTCTGAGTGCACTAAAATGTGGCCTCATCATAAGGAATGGCTCCCTAAGCCATTGTTTACTAAATAAAGAAAGCTTGCAGGGAAAATCAATTTGATACATTTTTCTTTCTTTATAAATGTCAGTTTTGCTGCAGCAGGTTCTATACACGGGACAGATGCACCACTTTACAGGCAGACCAAGGGAACCCCCAGGCACTATAGTTAAAGGATTTTTTTATTTTAATTTTTTTCTTTTTAAGCATTAATAAAATCACTGCTCCTTTAAAAACAATCTTTTTTTAAACCTTTTTTTGCATTGGTACGGGGCAGTACCCAGGCCCCCATACCCTTTTTATGGCCAATTACTTGCATATAAGCCTTTAAATGGGGACTTTTGATTTTTACTGCTTGGGTCACATAGACTTCAATGGGGTTCATCGTTCGGGTCCGAACTTTTTGGGTTTTCGAGAGTTCTGGTGCAAACTGAACCAAGGGGTGTATGAGGGTGTTGGACATTCCATTGCAAAATCATGAGCATTAATATAGAGCTGTCTTTGTCACTACAGCTACCTAGGCAGGCTTTACTGAAGATTTTGGACCATGTCTGGGAATTTGTGATCCTTTCAGCCATAAGTGCATTTATGAAGTCCAGTACTGATGGTGGAGAAGATCAGTCTCATAGTTAGGCATAGGAATACAAATTCATACCAATAGTGTTCAGTAAAATTGAGGTCAGGGCTTTGTGCAGACCACTCAAGTTCCTCCACACCAAACTTGTCAAAACAAGTCTATATGCACCTAACTTTATGCACAGGGGCACAGTCATGCTGGAACAGTAAAATTACTCCCCCAAATTGCTGCTACAAGTGTTCATGTGCTACAGCATTATCAATGTCTTTGTACTCTGTAGCATTAACAGTACCCATCACTGGAAACACTTGAACTTTGGAAAAGCGTACATAAAAGAGTTGGAACTGAATGCTGGGCAAATACTTCCCCAACACCTTTCATTTGTTGAATATATACCAAAAAAGAACAAATGCTAACATTTTTTTTTAATGTATCCTCTGTACTAACTGAATACCAGTATGTCATTAAAATGACTTTGAACTTTTTGACTTAGAGTTGTATTTATGTATAAAAATATACAAATCAGACAAGGATTTACAAGATGCATAGCAGGAGATCAGTTCAAAGGAAGTACAAAACATCACATAAATGATATATAATGAGTCTCCTGTTAAACACTCTGGTTTGATGGCAGCAAATGTATATAAAAAAGAGAAAAAAACAAAACAGGTGAATGAAGCCTATAGAGACATGTTAGGGTCCCAAAATGAGATGCCAGTTAGATTCTCAATGTCCAATGACTATTAGTTTAAAGTTGTCATATCTGTGCATTCAGGATTTGTGAGATGGTCTTTCCATTGTTTCCAGAACACTTCCTATGTTTAATTTTTTTTTTTTTCCAAATAATAATTTTTATTATTGTTTGTATTTGCGATACAGAATAAAGAAAAAACACAAATTCAAAGGTACAGTTCGTAATATGCATCAATACTTTCAAATATTTACTCGTAACTTCTTATACTTTGCTTAAAGACATTAGTAGTTATATATCTAGTGTTACCATTTTGTTGTATATGCATCGCAGTTTCATTTAATAAACTATAGCAACTTGTATAAAGCTATAAGAGTCACAAGAATACTTTATGTGAGGGGAAAGAAAGGGAAAGAGGAAGAAGGGAGTGGGAAGTCATCGGAATAGCTTTTTTTTTTTTTACCTGATCATGGTGGGTCCTCCAGAAGGTGCCACAGCTCCCAGACCTTATTATTATTATTCCTGTATCCTAGCCGTCATTTTCTCCATCTATTCCACATCCTTAATTCTGGAGAAGAGGGCCTCAGGAGAAGGGGGGAGCGTCGTTTCCAGTTTAAGGCTATGAGACAGTGTCCGGCTGTTAGGACATGTCCTACTAATTTTTATAGTGTGTGTGGGGATCTTCAGTGGTGATAGGCCTAGTAGGAAGAATTTTGGGGTCGCAAGGACCGGTATCTCAAGGAGGTGGGCCAATAACTGTTGGACCATGGTGATTAGTGGGCAGCTCCAGTAAATATGAAGGAGGGTACCTTTATCTCCCCGACAGCGCCAGCACCTATTGGAGCTAGTAGGATAGATGGCGTTAAGTACATCTGGAGTCATGTACCAGAAAAGGAGGATTTTGTATGTGTTTTCTTTATACAGTGTACAGATTGAACTCTTTGCCACTTGGGACCATATCACCCGCCACTGTTCTATAGAAATTTCCTCATCGAGGGCTTTCTCCCATCTGGTCATATAGGTGTGCTTGCCCTGTTCTCTTAAGGGGTGGGTATTTAGTATCTTATTGATATCGGAGATTAGGCCCTTCGGAGCAGAACCAGCCAGTATTATATTTTCAAAAGGGGATGGAGGGGAGAATTGCAAGTTAGGGGCTATAGTTAGAGCGTAGTGGCGGATTTGCAGGTACCCATAAAACACCTGTCATGGTAGATTGAAATTGGTCTGAAGTTCGGCAAAGGGTAACAATTTGCGCAACCTGGGGTCCACTAGGTTACCAAAGTGAAATAGGTTCCATGAATATGACATCTGGTGGTTGAGGCTGTCTGGCACCTTGGGATTACAGACAAAGGAAGTCAGGAGCAATCTTTCAGACAACAGCCCATCTGATTGTGACAATTTGCGCCAGAGCCGCCTAAGTAAGGACATGGACATGGAGCCTAACGGTGCTACCTCCACATTCGCACGCCAGAGTAGGTTATTCAGGTATGTCGGAGATATCCATATTTTTTCAGTTTCTGTCCATTTATCATAGGACCGTTGGATGAAACATGAGGCTATCGCTCTTAGCTGGCCTGATAATATTTGATAAGGTTGGGGAATGCGAGGCCCCCGTCAACATGTGCTGCCATCAGTACCGACCTAGGTATTCTATGTCTTTTGTAGTTCAAGATGTAGTGAAATAGGTCGAATTGAAGCTTTCTCAAGTGTTTGTAGGGGACAGGTATGGGCAGTGTTTGGAAGAGATATAGAAGCTTCGGGAGGATCACCATTTTAACTGAGGCAGTCCGCCTTAGCAGGGAGATGTGGTGTTTCTTCCACTGGAGTAGTAAAGATCTGATTGCGGAGGAGGGGATGGAAGTTTTCTTGGTATAGGGTGGTGAATTTTAGGGTGATGTGGATCCCCAGGTACTTCAAAGCGGCGGTTTTCCAGCTGTAGGCAAAGTTGGTTTTTAAATGAGTGATCTATGCTTTGGGAATGTTGATAGGCAGGGCTTCTGATTTAGATGTATTAATTTTATATATCAAGGGGGCTCCATAGCAGTCTAGTTCCGCGTGTAGGTTCGAGAAGGATATGCGGGGCTGAGTCAGTGTAGGATGATGTCGTCAGCAAAGAGGGAAATTTTGGACTCTCTACCCCTGACCGATATACCCTGTACATCTGGGTTACCGTGAATAGAGGCAACTAGGGGTTCAACGCATAATGCAAATAGCAGGGGTGAGAGTAGGCACCCCTGCTGGGTGCCGTTACCAACTGAAAAAGAGGGGGAAAGGACAATGGAAGTCCTAACTTGAGAGGAGGGGTTGGAATTGAGGTGTCTGATCGCTCATAAGAAGGGTCCTCGAAACCCTATATGGCGTAGCGTGACGAACAGGAAGGGCCACCCAGGATGGTCAAAGGCCTTTTCGGCATCCAAGCTAAGTAGCAAGGCTGCCAAATTCTTCCTGTTAGCCACTTCCACCAAATCTATCACCTTTGTGGTGTTGTCGCCTGCCTGTCTAAGTGGGACAAAGCCCACCTGATCTTTATGGATAAGAGAGGGGAGGACAACGTTCAGGCGGATTGAAAGTAATTTTTTGAAAATTTTAAGGTCAGAGTTCAATAGGGCAATGGGTCTGTAGTTGGCGCATAGGGAGAGATCTTTGTCTGGTTTTGGGAATAGGGTGATAAAGGATCGCTGCATGTCCGGGCGAATGGGTGTGTCCTGGAGGAAGGCGTTGAAAAGTTTGCACAAGTGCGGGAGTAAAAGAGGGAGAAATGATTTATAATATTCATAGGGCAGTCCGCCCGGGCCTGGGGCTTTGTGAGCTGGTAGGGATTTAACAGTCTGTTCTATTTCTTTCTCGATAATCAGTGTGTTAAGGGACAGTAGGCTGGAGGGTTGGAGATGGGGGATTCCATTTTGCTTAAGATATTGTCTCATACGGTGGGATAGGTCGGGAGAGGGGGGGTTACTAGGGATGTCAGGGTTGTTGTAGAGGCCCGTATAGAATTCTGCAAAGGTATGGGCGATCTCTTTGGGGTGGGATAGTAAGTGGCCTGATTTGCTCTTAATCTGGTGTGGTGTCAGCATGTGAGAGTTATCATGTAACTTCTTTGCCAAAAGTGAGTGCGCTTTATTACCTTTATTGTAGAACAATTGCTTCAGTCTGATCACCTGGGAGGGCATGTGAATTTGAGGTGGTGAAGGTGGGCAGGGTGGCCATGGTTGAGGGTTCGGCATGGGAACACCGGGGGCCTGTTGTGGTTGTGGTAACGGTGGGTTCCATGGTTTGCACCAAGTTGATGCCTGCACTGGCTGGGGGGCCTCACACTGTGTCCTCCTGATGGGTGGAGGGCAGGGGAGTGGGTCTTTTGTGCATATGTGGCCTCTTGGCATGGCTGAGCTCTGGAGTAGCTGGGGTCTCTAGAGCGAGACAGTCTCTGGGCTTTAGGGGGGGGCGATGAAGCAGCTGAGGCCAGGAGGCTGCATGTATCCCTGCAGGCTCTTGAAGTTGCTGGATGGAGGGGCATAACGGGCCTGAGAGGGCTGGGAAGTCCAGGGAGAAGTCTGAGGGGGCAGGGGATCCAGGATCTGTTCAGAGGACACATGAATCCAATGCTGTCCTCAGCAGCCTTCGAAATGCATCCGTACACTGTGTGTACTGTTGGTGGGGGGGTCAGTCATGGTGGCCTGCAGTCCGCGTGGTGAGGCCTCTGGAGAGGTGGAGTGGTTTGGGGTCTCACCGCTCCCGAATGTGAGGCGGAATCCTCGGGGTCCGGTGCAGCCAGCGGGGGACCCGTGGGGGTCCAATGAGATGTGTGTGCTGAAGGGGGAGCTGCATGGAGGCCCGGGAGCAGGCGGTAGAGGCGTTCGGTGCCATCTTGTCTGCTCCGCCTGGTGTCATGTCGGACGGCTGTAAGAAGGAGCGGAGATCCGTGGAGGAGCCCGCTGGGGGCTCTGATGTGCCCCGGGCCTTAGACGAGTGGGTGGTCCTCAATCTGCCCATGTACGTGCGGTGTATGGTCCCTATTTGTGCAAAATTGCTACAGGCTGAGAGAGAGCTGGGAGATTAGGCACCCATCCAGAACGGTTTCTGGTCACGCCCCATGTTTCATTTTTTATGCCAAGTGCAAGTTCAAGTTGAGCTTGTTTGTGGAGAAAATGTAAGAAATGTATCTAGGACACTTTTTTTTTACTTCCAGACCCTAGCAACCACTTTCCTGGCTGCTATAATATCATGAATTAGAAAAGTATTTGAGTTATGTGGACATTGGTCAATGCCCAAGTGGAGCAGTGCAATTCCTAGGTCTGGTTGGATGTTAGTTTAAGAAATGGAAGATAAGAAGCAGAAGATATATTCCCAAGAAGGAATGTGTTTAGAACATGCCCACCAGATATTATACAGTGTAAAGTTCTGGTATCGCCACAATCTCTAACAAAGTGGAAAAGAGTTACAACCCCTGGCAAAAATTATGGAATCACCAGTCCCTGAGGATGTTCCTTCAGTTGTTTATTGTTGTAGAAAAAAAGCAGATCACAGACATGGCCAAAAACTAAAGGCATTTCAAATGACAACTTTCTGGCTCTAAGAAACACTAAAAGAAATCAAGAAAAATAATTGTGGTGGCCAGTAACAGTTAGATTTATAGAACAAGCACAGGGAATAAATTATGGAATCACTCAATTCTGAGGAAAAAATTATGGAATCACCCTGTAAATTTTCATTACAAACACTAACACCTGCATCAGATTAAATCTGCTTGTTAGTATGTAGGTAAAGAGGGTAAATCATCACGCAGTGTTGCACAAGATGTTGGCTGTTCACAGTCGGCTGTGTCTAAAACATGGACCAAATACAAACAACATGGGAAGGTGGTTAAAGGCAAGCATACTGGTAGACCAAGGAAGACATCAAAGCGTCAAGACAGAAAACTTAAAGCAATACGCCTTGAAAACAGAAAATGTACAACAAAACAAATGAGGAACAAATGGGAGGAAACTGGAGTCAACATCTGTGACCGAACTGTAAGAATCCGCCTAAAGGAAATGGGATTTACATACAGAAAAGCTAAAAGAAAGCCATCTCTAACACCTAAACACAAAAAAACAAGGTTACAATGGGCTAAGGAAAGGCAATCGCGGACTGTGGATGATTGGATGAAAGTCGTATTCAGTGATGAATCTCGAATCTGCATTAGGCAAGGTGATGATGCTGGAACTTTTGTTTGGTGCCGTTCCAATGAGATTTATGCAGACGACTGTCTGAAGAAAACATGCAAATTTCCACAGTCAATTTTGATATGGGGCTGCATATCAGGTAAAGGCACTGGGGAGATGGCTGTCATTAAATCTTCAATAAATGCACAGGTTTACATTGAAATTTTGGACACTTTTCTTATCCCATCTATTGAAAGGATGTTTGGGGATGATGAAATCATTTATCAAGATGATAATGCATCTTGCCATAGAGCAAAAACTGTGAAAAAATTCCTTGAAGAAAGACACATAAGGTCAATGTCATGGCCTGCAAACAGTCCGGATCTCAATCCAATTGAAAATCTGTGGTGAAAGTTAAAGAAAATGATCCATGACAAGGCTCCAACCCGCAAAGATGATTTGGTAACAGCAATCAGAGAAGGCTGGAGCCAGATTGATGAAGAGTACTGTTTATCACTCATTAAGTCAATGCCTCAGAGACTGCAAGCAGTTATAAAAGCCAGAGGTGGTGCAACAAAGTACTAGTGATGTGTTGGAGTGTTATTTTGTTTGTTTTTCATGATTCCATGATTTTTTCCTCAGAGTTGAGTGATTCGATAATTTATTCCCTGTGCTTGTTCTATAAATCTAACTATTACTGGCCATCACAATTATTTTTCTTGATTTCTTTTAGTGTTTCTTAAAGCCAGAAAGTTGACATTTGAAATGCCTTTAGTTTTTGGCCATGTCTGTGATCTGCTATTTTTCTACAACAATAAACAACTGAAGGAACATCCTCAGGGACTGGTGATTCCATAATTTTTGCCAGGAGTTGTACAAAAGATTTAGGGCAGTCTCTGAGTGGTGTAGTATCATTGGTTTAGTAACTTGATAGAGGATTCCTAGTGTGTAACAAACATGAAGGCTTAAAGGGGCCATCCCACTGTCCGCTGCTATTGCGTTTCCAACAATATTTGAGCAAGGTCTGTTTCCTAGAGTTTCACTGTGCGTGTTTTCTCTGGTTGCAAAGGTTGGGTATGGGTACAGTACAGAAAGACTATGCACTTACAGTGTTGCAGTGATCCAATAATTACTTTGAACTTTTAGAAAATAAAGGTCTGCTAAATAATTATGTACTGTATTTGTTATATTGGGTCATGTAAAACTATTTTTAATAATTTAAATAGGTAAATATTCAACATGTCAAAAACTTATCAGAGCTGATTTTTCCATAACATAAAGGGGAAATAGGTAAAACGTTTTTTTTTGTTGCCATGTTTCTCCTCTGGGTCACTGGAGTGCACTCCTGTGACCTGTATTCTTTCAACAGCGGGCTCACTTAGCCAGTCCAGGCTCTGGAACGATCCCAACTTTAATGTTGGGATCCACCCAGATGCCTGTACTGGCAAGCAAGCTGCTTGGAGCCTGAGCCAGCCACTCCTACCTCCTGCACAGCCCAGCTCTCCAGTGAGGGGCAGGCAGAGCTCCAATGAGGGCCAGGCAGAGCAGAGAGCCAGTGACTGATTGTCACCAGCTCTTTGCTCATTAAAGACCAAAATTTAAGTGATCAGCAGTCTTTGATCGCTCTGTTCTCAGTCTTAGAGGCAGTGAGGGACTGATGCAGAATCAGTCCGAGATGCTGCCTCCAACTCAGTGAGCATGATTGTTTGTTATAAATGTTATAAAGCAGAAGTCCAGGCTAATACTATCTAAGCCTAAACCAGCTCTCACGGTCATTGTAAGCCTATACTAACTCATCTAATCTGGTCACCTAATTGGCTACCATTTGTTCATAATTGACCTGGAGGATGGGGTAAACAGTTCAATCTCTGTATTTCCAGATGGTACCAAGCTAAGCAGGGCAATAACTTCTCCGCAGGATGTGGAAACCTTGCAAAAAGATCTGAACAAATTAATGGGGTGGGCGACTACATGGCAAATGAGGTTCAATGTAGAAAAATGTAAAATAATGCATTTGGGTGGCAAAAATATGAATGCAATCTATACACTGGGGGGAGAACCTCTGGAGGAATCTAGGATGGAAAAGGACCTGGGGGTCCTAGTAGTGATAGGCTCAGCAATGGCATGCAATGCCAAGCTGCTGCTAACAAAGCAAACAGAATATTGCCATGCATTAAAAAGGGGATTCATTCCAGAGATAAAACGATAATTCTCCCGCTCTACAAGACTCTGGTCCGGCCGCATCTAGAGTATGCTGTCCAGTTCTGGGCACCAGTCCTCAGGAAGGATGTACTGGAAATGGAGCGAGTACAAAGAAGGGCAACAAAGCTAATAAAGGATCTGGAGGATCTTAGTTATGAGGAAAGGTTACGAGCACTGAACTTATTCTCTCTGGAGAAGAGACGCTTGAGAGGGGATATGATTTCAATATACAAATACCATACTGGTGACCCTACGATAGGGATAAAACTTTTTCGCAGAAGGGTGTTTAACAAGACTCATGGCCACTCATTCAAATTAGAAGAAAAGAGGTTTAACCTTAAACTACGTAGAGGGTTCTTTACTGTAAGAGCGGCAAGAATGAGGAAATCCCTTCCACAGGCGGTGGTCTCAGCAGGAGGCATCGATAGTTTCAAGAAACTATTAGATAAACACCTGAACGGCCACAACATACAGGTATATACAATGTAATACTGACATATAATCACACATACATAGGTTGGACTTGATGGACTTGTGTCTTTTTTCAACTTCACCTACTATGTAACTATGTAACCATTGCCGGCTTCAGGGAAGAGGAGGGACTAAGTAAGTCTATGGGTGATGTAACTGCCCAGTTATTGCAGCTGTGGTCGTTGTTCTCTCCTCTCTCCTGAAGCCGGCCACTGGGAAATTCACATGACCAGACCAGATATCTTAGATGTGATAGTATAGGGCCTAGAATAGGAGTGGGAGCATGTTTAAGCTTAGATAGTATTAGCCTGGACTTCTACTCTTAAGCCATATTGTTTTGGTTGATGCTAACAGTTAAGGTGTATCTAAAGCCACAACTTTTTTTGTATGAACGAGGGAAGGGTTGGCAACCTGTTCTGTCTGCCTCATGGCTGGGGAGATTCATCATCTCTCTTTGGTGATTATTGGCACATTATTTAAAACTGAGGAAAGATCCAACATTTTAAGTTGTCACCAGAAGAGGAAGAGAAAGGAATCTTTCAGTGGGAACACCTTTTGCAGTCACAGATGTATAAAAAAATTATTTCCTTCACTCTGGATAGATTTTTTTCTTGAGAAAAAGGACTAATGAAAATTAACAAAAAATCAAGAGTCTGCTTTTATTCTCCTGACCATTTTTAGCTTCCACTTCTTTGGTTGATTTTGAGCAGTGAATTTTTGTAAGTGTGACCTTTCCTTTTCTGATATACTTTTGCTTCTTATAAGAGGATGCAGGTCTCCTTTATGACTAAGGCCCTCCAATGTAGGTTGAGAGTGTGTCCATCATTTTTGGGATATACAGTTTTCCAGTGAAGAGGATGGGGAGGGGTTGGGAAATAAGGAGCACTAGAGTATTTTTGCAAGTTCTGCAGGGGGCCTAATGAAGAAACATGTGATAGGCCTCATGTACACTGCTGCTGGTAAACGGACGTTTAGGAGCATTTGGGTATTTTTTTCAACTGCTCCTGAACTCTCCTCTATGTTATCTTATCAGTACATGTACACAGGTTCGTTTATGGTCGTTAATAGGCAGTTGCGTTTAGAGGCTTTTTTTGGAACGCAAAAAAATGCGTTCAGAAGCTGTGTTTAGAGGCATTTCAAACGCCAAACGCTGCTAAATGCTGCTAAATGTGGCTAAACGCGGCAACTCGCATTTAGCCACATTTCATTTACAGGCGTTTTTCATTTTTTGGCTGTTTTGAAAAAAAATTTAAAAAAATAGACTTCCGGTTCCGGCGCCACATGAGGAGGAGGTGAGCAGCTCTAGCTCCCGCACAGCTCCTCACAAAACCGGCATTTAAGCCAGCCACAGCACCGGGGAAACCCCCCACAGCCTCCGCTCCATCCCTGGCAGGCATGGACCGCTTCGTGGAGCGATCATACGCTCGGGCGCTGTCATCGCCCCCCTCCACAGCTCCGCCGGCGGGAGACACCGCGGCCGAAACAGCCAAGATGGCGGCCGCTCCGGATTTAACAGAGCGGCCTCAGCAGCAGCCACAACCTCCCCCTGCCCCAGCTGTGACAGACACCGACCCCACATCCCCTGCCAACATTGCCCAGGCTGTAGTTCAACTACTGGGGCCATCTCTTACAGCCACTGTGGACGCCGCGGTACACAGAGGGCTGGAACAGCTACATATAGAAATCCAGGCTCAGGCCCAGCGCATCACCCAGGCGGAGGAAAGGATTTCAATATTAGAAGATGATTGCACTGCCTCATCTGCAGCACTTGCACGCATTAATGCTTCACAGAGAGACATATGGGACAAACTGGACGATTTGGAAAATCGCTCAAGAAGAAACAATCTGCGTATCATTGGCTTACCAGAGTCGATCCCAGCCTCCCACCTTACAAATATCTGTGCGAAAACCATCCCAGAGCAACTTGGCCTCCGCATACCGTGCACGGTTGAACGAGCACACCGCATGGGTCAATACTCTGACACACGCGCTAAACCTCGACATGTGATAGTGAAGTACTTAAACTACGCCGACAAAAACGCCATAATGCAAAAATTTCGTCGCACGCGCTCACTGGTGGTAGATGGCGCGAAACTGCTACTTTTCGCGGACTATTCCATAGAGGTAATGAAACAACGCAAAACATTCTCCTCGGTATGCTCCACTCTGCACCACAATCAGATCCGATTCTCCCTAGCATATCCAGCTGTCCTCCGCGTTCAAACGCCTGAAGGGGAGCAACTCACCTTTCGTACACCTGAAGAGGCGGAGACCTACCTAACCAACAGAAGCTCCGAAATGGAACACAGTGCCGCGGCGGAGGGATCACCATCATCATCCTCACAGCGTGCATATGATCCCCCTAAGCACCCCCGAAGCCCGACTAAACCTCCATATAAACGCAGCCGCTTCACCAACCAAGAAGTTCGCTCTGGGAGCCGTTGAAGGAACTGACGGAGGACTCCACAATATCACCCCTTTTCCACATCGCCATCTCAGGACGGGTAGTATCAATCCATCTTTTTTGTTTTGTTATTAAGATGAGGATACTTGTGATGTCTCTATAAACTGCCTTACATGCCCGTTATAGAACACTACCCCTTCTAACCTGTAGCTGGAAGCTACGCAGTTAAGAATTCTACAGTTATAATGTTATAGTCATGTTATTTAACAACACCTATAGTCCCTCACTACCTGGGAAACCTTCCTTTTCAAGGACACTTGCAATGTTATGTTTACTGGTATTTTCTATTTTCTGGTATACTTAAAGCCTAATTTTAAGAGGGGGCTCTCCCCTGTGTTCAGCGTACCTCACCATTGATTAATTTAAACATGCACTACCTCCTCAGGGGATCCCCCCCAAACCACCCTCCCCTTCTTTCCTGCACCCCCCCCCCTCCCTACTTCCCCTTCCTCTCCCCTACCTTCCCTATCCCCACCCCCTGTTGCTACCACCCTGCCCCTAAGTGAGGAGCTGGCAATCAATGGGAGCTACGCTAACGAGATAGGTGAGACCTCATGTGGAAAAAAGAGAAGTCCACGACTCAAGTTATGTATTTCCTTATACGATATACTGCCTTATTAATGTTTATAATTTATTGTTGCTTAGAAAAGTTTAAGTTCATGTTTGCCATCCTAGTTCTTGTGTCTTCAGGGGTTCTGAGGCGCTTTGGCGGCTCCCAAGAGGTAGATAACACATTCATTCAGGGGTTTCTATGCAAACTCCTGAACCAAACCACTTTCAAACACCAAATATGTCACAGTCTGCACTTGGGAGTCACCTAAAGTTTGTCTCGTGGAATGTCAAGGGACTGCGCTCCCCTAACAAACGTATGTCCATCCTCAGACACCTGCGGCGTCTCCGGGCAGATGTGGCTCTACTTCAGGAGACGCATCTGGCTGCAGACGATATGCAACGTCTTCGCAGATTGTGGGTGGGCTCTGTCTATGGCTCCCCAGCAGTGGGTCGTAAGGCAGGTGTTGTTATCCTTCTACATAAAAATCTACAACACACAGTCAGAGAAGTTAAGGTTGATTCGGAGGGAAGAAAAATGACGCTACATCTGACTATAGATGGCAAACACATAGCACTTACTAACATATATGCTCCCAATTCTCCTGACACCTCCTTCTTCCAGGATTTAGTGAAATGGGTGCTAACTACACCAGAGACGCTACACCTCTTGGGCGGGGACTTTAACTCAGTCATGTCTCCCCTAGCTGATCGCACAGGCCCCCCTTCACATAGAACACACACCCATACCCCCTCATCATCTGCATCCACCCTATTGTCACAAGCCGTCGCCTCCATGCAATTTGTGGATGTCTGGCGCTTAATGCACCCGACGGAACGGGAATACTCCTTCTTTTCACCCCCTCATAATACGTTTTCACGTATAGATTATTTTTTTGCCTCCCCAGCCCTAAGCTCTATAACTAGTACACCAGACATACAAGAGGCAGTGATTTCAGACCACAGCCCAATCGTGATTCATCTCACCCAAACAGCTCGCTCATCTCCCTCCCCTACTTGGCGCTTCCCCTCCTATTTAGCTGATAATGAGGACTTTCAACATACACTATACTGCGCCTGGGAGGAATACATCTCCACTAATAGAGCCCACATTACAGATCCTAACCTATTCTGGGAAGCAGGCAAGGCCTTCTTAAGAGGTAAAATAATTTCATACACGACCCAGTTTAAAAAAAAAGCCAAACAACAGTATAGTAAATCAAGCGAAACTCTACGCCTGGCTCATGAGCAGCTCACAATAAACCGCACCATAGAAAACATACAAAAATGGAGACAGGCCAAATCCACCTTTGACCTATGGGCAGAACAGCATGAAGCGGCCAAAACATCATACTCTCAGTTACATTTTCATAGATTTGGAAACAAGGCTGGTAGACTACTGGCCAAAATGTGCTCAGGCCCCAGACGTCCCACCCGTATCTCAGCTCTTAGAGCTAAGACAGGCTCTATGATCACCTCCCCAGCTGAAATTAGCAACCTACTCGTAGAATACTATACCAATTTATACAAAGCTGACCCGACTGACTTAACTACCACCGACTTACTGCTCGACAAAATACGTTTACCCAAACTCCACCACACACAATTAGAGTCGATCAACGCCCCCATCACCATTGACGATATTCTATCCACGATCAAAAACATGGCCTCGGCCAAAGCCCCGGGACCCGACGGATACACTGCTGAATTCTATAAAATGACCAAAGAATTCATCCCTGCTACTTTAAAACATGTTTACGCAGCTATGTGGGACGGAGGGCCCTATATTCCTACGGGAACACAGGCCCACATCAAATTAATCTCTAAGAAAGGGAAAGACCCCCTACTGCCAGGCTCATACCGGCCGATATCATTAATAAATGTTGATGTCAAAATCCTATCCAAAATAATTGCTTCACGGCTAGCTCCTCTACTGACATCCCTATTACACCCAGCTCAATCTGGCTTTGTTCCGGGCAGATCGGCCACCTTAAACATTCGAAAAGTATTAATGGCTCTAGAATACGCCAAAACTCACCCTAACCAAGACATTGCCATCATGTCATTAGACGCGGAAAAGGCCTTTGACAACATCAGTTTCTCTTGGCTCTTTAGAGTGATGACACAATTTGGATTCTCAGGACCGATTATGCGATTTCTGTCACAAATGTATGCAGCCCCTACCGCACGTCTTGTCACCCCCGATTTTATTTCGGACACGATTCCACTAACAAAAGGAACGAGACAGGGGTGCCCCCTGTCTCCACTCCTGTTCAATCTAGCAATCGAACCCCTGTCCAGAATATTAAACTCAGCTGATGGAATCAGTGGCATCACTCTGGAGAACCACACTCTTCGTTCAGCACTATTCGCAGACGACATACTGTTATTTTCCACCGACCCCATAACAGACTTTGACAGACTCAAACGACTTTTTTCAGACTTCAGACTTTGCTCGGGATTCAGAATTAATTTCGATAAGAGTGAGATCTTACCATTACAACCCCATCTCTCCAGTAAATGGAAACACCTATCCCCCCTGGCCATAGCCAACCAACATATTACATACCTGGGCATTAAAATAGGACGTGAACCATCCTCTCTATATTCTTTGAACTACCCCCCTTTGATAACGAAAATTGTGAAGGAGTTGGAGGCTTGGGGGTCCCTGCCTCTCTCGCTCTTTGGGAGATGCCATCTTTTCAAAATGGTGTCCTTTGCGCGCCTGCTCTACCCAATGCAGACCATACCTCTTCTAATTAAAAATTCAGACATCCAAAAACTCCAAAAGGCCCTAACTGTTTTTGTATGGTCTCACAAAAAACCTCGCATAGCGCTACAGAAATTATGTCTCCCGAAGGGCGAGGGTGGGGCGGGACTGCCCAATATGCGTTTTTACAACCTGGCATGTTTACTCAGACAGGGCTTAGACTGGCTAACTGGTGGTTCTAAATATTCTAACATACATTTAGAAAAGGCTATGGTACACCCATATACCCTCTCGGCCATCCTCCATTCTAATCCCAATACATTACCCCCCCACCTCAAAACAAGTGTAATAATTAAGGATACGGTCGTTGCATGGAGGGAAGTAAGAAAATTGCTCAAAGTGCCATCCAACATTTTCAAATACCTCAAAATACAAGGCAACCCTATGTTCCTTCCATCTACCATCCACAAAGCTTTTGGCCAATGGAAACTTAAAGGCCTCACAGATGTCTCCTCTGTTTATCTTAATAAGCCGGGCAAATTCAAATCGTTTCATACCCTGATGCGGGAATATTCCCTACCACCAACACATGCTTTCTTTTACCATCAACTCATTAATTATCTCAAATCATGCTCTGGTCCTAACACTAACCCACTTGAAACATCCTGCATTGATACTCTCATCAAAACCAATAACTACTCCATCTCCAACATTTACTCCTATCTCATACAACATCAAACACGGAAATATGCCCTCAAACCCTTTCAAAAATGGTCACATGTATTAGACGACGAATCCCTGCCAGAAAAAATCCTTGAGGGGTACAAAACAGTCCGCAACCTTACTGCCTCTGAATCCTGGAGGGAAACACAATTTAAGATTATCCACAGAGCTTATTTCCCTTTCCGTTACAATGAGAAGGACCCCACCCAAACCCAATGTCCCTGGTGCAAACTACCTCGCCCCACGCTACTACACAGACTCTGGGACTGTAACAAGGTTGATGCATACTGGACTAAGGTGATCTCCTACATCAACGAGGTCCACAAAATTCAGTGCACAAAGGACCGCCTACTATGCCTGTTCAGCATACCCCCTGCACCCTCATCGCCAACGAGGGTCTCACAAAATATTCCACATTGGGCTCACCTCTGCCTTCTAGTGGCTCGCAGAACTATCATGTCTCACTGGATATCAGCTACTCCTCCTACCCTGACAACGTTTAAAAAAGCCTTGGCATCACTTTTCAATCTAGAAAGACTAGACACTATCACCCTTAATTTCCGGTCAACTTCCCGTTTTTTCAAAAGATGGAGGAAGTACATTGAAGCTACATTCACTCCGCAGGCACTAATCGAAATAATGAACCCATTTCGTTACACGAAATGGTACTTGACAAAAGATGTCACCAATTCTCTAGGCCGACTCAAAATACCCCCCACCCCAGAATCCTTAGTCTTTAACCCACCGTAGGTTATTCATAAACTCATTGTGCCCCTTGACGTCCACCCTCTCAGGTCTTAAGTTTAATCAGACGCTGCCTCCACTCCTGAAGGTATTTAGATGTGAAGATTTTGTATATGTCGAGCAAATTTTCGCCCCATAGGGTCGATGACATGGCAAACATGAACTCCCCCCATCCTCCCTTCCCCAAATTTTTCTTTTTATTTTCTTTTTGTTTATCTCTCTGTTACTTCTCTTTTGATCCAACTGATATGACAAGATTGTATTTCAACTACTTTGAGAAGTCATTCAACTGTATAGATTGTAACGATCAATACTTTGTAACTTTTGTAACACTAAATCTTATACTTTTGTATGCCATAAAACCCAATAAATATTTTTCAAAAAAAAAAAAAAATAAATAAAACATTTTTTTTCAAACGCTTCTAAACGCAAACGCGGCTAAACATGGCATGTAAAAGCGGCAAAACGGATGTTTTAAATGTGGGTTACTATCTGTCAAGTTAAATCGTTCAGGAGAGATTGTAAAAACATCCCGTGTACATGAAGCCTAAAGTCCTGTGAATGCTACTGCCACTTTCCCCTTCAGAGGAGAGAGATACAACATTCAAGGTATGAGTTCTATGGCCTCCTCTGTTTGTTGTAAGGTAAGGCACCCTGAAGAGTGACATGAAAGCTATTACAACATAATTCTACCATGGGACATTTAATCCCTATACCCTAAAATGGAAAAGATAACGAATTGTTCTGAAAAATACTTTCTTCATTATTGCCATGTAAAGCATTGTGGAATGAAAATGTAAAGTTTAATGTTCAATAAAATGTATTTGAAAAGAACTTTGCAGTAATAGGTCCACTCTTCTTTCTCTGAGTGAGCAGTAGGCGTATACCTTAAGAGCTTCTGTAGTATTTGAGGGCTGTTTGGGGAGGTTGGTAGTTGGACTGCACAAAGTAGACATTGTTTTGGAACTAACAACTGGGTCTCCCATCATCCTAAAAAGACTGATTGCTCAAGACTATAGTGTCCTGCTGGCCAGGTAGAGCATCAGTTACTTGTACAGTGACTGGGAGTAGAGTTGCCTCATAAATAAAGCCTCATACACACTACAAGGAAAAAAAAAATAACAGTTTAGGTTGAAGACACTGTACTAACAATTTGATGTTAGTACAGTGATGTCTCCTGCTGTGCTATTGTGTTCTGACAGAAGCATGGTCTCCCCCCCCCACCGCCTGCCAGAATACTCTGGTCAGTGCTCTCAGCCATTAGATGTCAGACCAGCTGCCGTACACACAGGCTGGATTTGGTCCGGTTTCTATTGAACCGGCCAATGCTACTCAGCATTTGGCCTGTGTGTACTAGGTTTTAGAGTGTTCCCCAACAGTATATTGCTGTGGAAAGTGACATGCCACGTGTGGAAAAATCAAGAAGGATTCTGGGACTTAGAAGAACTTGCCAGAGAGGTGGACTAGGGCTGTGGTACATACTTATACAATACTTGAATAAACTTTTGAACTGTCTACTGTCACCAATAGAAAGAAATAACATTTTACTTGGTGGCTTGAGGATCGTCAAGCACATGGGGCTGATTACTATAGTTTTAGGTAAGGTGTAGTGAACTGACCTGAAAAAAACCTGTTTGCACTTTAAACATCCAGTCATGTGCTATAAATTTGAAGAAAACAGAACTTTTTTGCCCTAAAAATGGATGTTTGCCATGACACAGATCCACTTCAAATTCCACTCACATCTGTATCTCCAAAATGTGAATTTGGGTGAAGTGAATTTCAGAGAATTGTACTTCTTGCTACAGAACTGTGTGCAACTGTCTCTACCAAAAGCAAAAAAAACAAAACAAAAGAAAAAACACAAAACAAAATACAAAAAAAAGCCAAATCGTATTGGGCAGAAATGATAGAAGAGGGTGATAAATCACACATGAATGATAATTTTACCCCTCAGGCCAAACATAATAGATAAAACTCCATCTTTACCTTCGGTTTTACTTTTACCTGTACTGAAATTGCCTGATCATCTTAAAATCGATTTCCATTGCACATATTAGAAGCTGCCGCATCACCTAGCTCATTCCTCCACACCCATATTGTACCTGACCCATCCCTTTAATTCATTTGAGTTCAAAATTTTCAATCATAGATGCTAAAACTTACTTGTAGGGTTATCTAAGTCTGCATGCAAAAGCATCTTGCCTAGGAACGCCCATTGCTTCAGACCAGTGTTGCTAACCTACCAAATTGAATTTTACTGACCCAACACCCAAAATTTACTGGCACAGCCAAGTTTTCATCAGCATTTCCAAAAGTTACAAAATTACAGTTTTAAGTGTAAATTTCAGCATTTAGGCTACAAACAAGTACAATATGTAATTAGCAATGTAATTTAGGGTAGATTTCAAAGGCAAAAAAGATATTTCTTACTGTATTTTTGATATCATATGTAAGTAGCTCAGGGACAAGACTCAGGAGGGCAAGAAATTAAAATAGGCAGGTACACACACATGAAATGGACTCTCAGTGACACTGACAGCAGTGTGCAGCAGCACAGATGATGGTGACACCTCACCGACACGACACGTCCCCCCCGTGAGTCATATTGACAGTCTCTCTCCACGCTAGGTGGCTCCTTTAGTCCACTCCAGTCCAAACAGCACTGACAGTCCTGTTCCCGGCCTGCCTTGCTCCTGTCCTGCTTACCCGATGAGGCTCCGGCCGCTCCGCTAGGCTTCCTTGTACCATGACATCACACGACACGCTCAGGCAGCGCCTCCGCCAGACCTGCCCCCCGCCAGCACCACCCAAACACACTATAGCAGGCACTCGGATGGTCTTGGCAACCTTTTTCTGTCACTGGCATTTACCGGCAGGAGAGAAGTGCCTGTTCTTTACTGGCTGCCAGTAAAAATACTGATGGTTGGCAACACTGTTTCAGACTGACATCCATCAAAGCATTTTTATATTTGCATAACTCCTCCCAGAAGCCAGTCTACTGCTTGCATCAGTGTGGAGAGTTCTTGAGAGGATTACTGAGGCGGAGTGCTGTGATGTTTTCAGGAAATTGTGTACAACACCCTGCCTGCCCCTTCCACTAGACATGAGAAAAATAGAGAAAAATAATATCACTGGACCTTGTAAACCCTTGTGTTTTTTCACCTTAATGCATCCTATGCATTAAGTTGAAAAAACTTCTGTCACTGACTGGCCCCCCCAGCCCCTCCATTTTATTCACCTGAGTCCTGTATTCCCCCCCGCTGGAGACACGCTCTTCCTCTCTGCCCAGGGTTCTCGGCTCTTGATTGGATAGATTGATAGCAGCGCAGCCATTGGCTCCCGCTGCTGTCAATAAAATCCAATGATGTGGGCGCCAGGGGGCAGAGCTGAGTCCTACATTTGGCGTCTATGGACGTCGAATGCTAGACATGGGAGCACACCCGCAAGGTAACCCCCCGGGAGAGTGCTTCTCCTAGGGGGTTATACGATGTGGGGAGGAGCTACCAGTGCAGCCCGGGGACCCCAGAAGTCGAGGATCGGGGCCACTCTCTGCAAAACGAACTGCACAGTGGAGGTAAGTATGACTTGTTTGTCATTTAAAAAAAAACAAAACACGATGCCTTACAATCACTTTAAAGTATGACGTGAGAAAGGAAAGGTTTAAACCTATTTTCACCTGTTTTCTTTATTAAATAGTACTGTGCAAAAGTTTTAGGCAGGTGTGAAGAAATGCTGTAAGGTAAGAATGCTTTAAAAAATATATATTTTAATTGTTCATTTGTATTAATTATTTTTACAGAATTCAAAGTGAGCAAACAGAAAAAATCTAAATCAAATCAATATTTGGTGGTAACTACCCTTTCACTTCAAACCAGCATCAATTCTTAAACTTCCCACTTTTTACACTTGCACACAGTCTGGGATTTTGTAGTATGAGAGTCAGGTGTATAAATAATAGTTTCATGTCAAAACAAGACACAAGGTAGTTATACTGCATCAGCAAGGTCTCTGCCAGGCAAATATTTCAAAGCAGACTGGGGTTTCAAGATGTACTGTTCAAGCTCTTTTGAAAAAGCACAAAGAAATGGCAATGTTAAGGACTGTAGATGTTGTGGTTGACCAAGGAAACTTAAAGACTAAGTTCGCCTTTGTTCACCTTTTTTTTCTTCTAAATTCCAGCTCCCCTATGTACCAATAGAGCATTCATGTACTTTTTTAAAAACTTCATTTGGGTACAGTGTTGCATGACCTAGCAATTGTCATTCAAAATGTTACAGCACTGAAAAGTAAGAATTGGCCTGTGGCAGGAAGGGGGTGAAAATGCCCTGTATTGAAGTGGTTAAACATAGGAAGATGTCCAGCAGTGCCATCAGCACATAGCTGGTGGAAACCAGTGGGATCCAGATACACCCATCTACTGTCCAAAGAAGTCTGTACAGAACTGGACTTCATGGAAGAATTGCAGCCTAAAAGCCATACCTCTAACATGGCAACAAGGCTAAGTGACTTAACTATGCATGAAAACATAGGAACTGGGGTGCAGAAAAATGGCAGCAGGTGAAGAAAGTTTGGGGCTGAAGAAAGTTTGGGGCTGCATTTGTGTAAATGGAGTTGGAGATTTGATCAGGATCAATGGTGTCCTCAATGCTGAGAAATACAGGCAGATACTTATCCATCAAGCCATACCGTCAGGGAAGCAAGTGATTGGCCCCACATTTATTCTGCAGCAGGACAACAACTGCAAACATACAGTCAATGTCATTAAGAACTATCTTTAGTGTAAAGAACAACAAGGAATCCTGGAAGTGATGGTTTGGCCCTCACAGAGCCCTGATCACATCATTGAGTCTTTTTGGAATTACACAAAGAGACAGAAGGATTTGAGGCAGCCAACATCCACAGAAGATCTGTGGTTAGTTCTCCAAGATGTCTGGAACAACCTACCTGCCGAGTTCCTTAAAGAACTGTGTGCAAGTGTACCTAGAAGAATTGATTCTGTCTTGAAGGCAAAGAGTGGTCACAGCAAATATTGATTTGATTTGAATTTCTCTTCTGTTCATTTACTTGTCATTTTGTTAATTGATAAAAAATAAACTATCAGCATTTCTACTATTTCTGAAAGCATTCTTAATTTAAAACAAACACACCAACATTTTACACACCTGCCTAAAACTTTTGTACAGTACTGTATATGCACAACCTTTGTTTTAGAAATAAAAATAAAATACATTGGGGGGATTCAATATAGCACTGCTAACAGACAAAGACACATAGCAGAGGAGAGCAAAAAAAGTTTTTTTAATATAATATACTTTAACTATATTAACAGTAAAAAAGGGAGGATAGACCATATTGTCCCCATAAAGAATGAGGAAGGACATCTGGTTACAAAAGATGGGGAGATGGCAAAGGTATTGAATTTATTCTTCTCCTCAGTCTTCACTAGGGAATCGGGGGGATTCAGTAACCACAACTGCAGTGTTTGTCCTCATGATACATCACAGGAAGCACCCTCATGGCTAACAGAGGACAAAATTAGAAATAGAATTGGAAAACTTAACATTAATAAATCACCGGGATCAGATGGCTTGCACCCGAGGGTACTTAGGGAACTCAGTCAAGCAATTGCCAGACCATTGTTCCTAATTTTTACTGACAGTCTACTGACTGGAATAGTACCAGCTGATTGGAGAAAAGCCAATATAGCACCGATATTTAAAAAAGGGCCAAAATACATCCCCGGGAATTACAGACCAGTTAGCCTAACATCAATACTATGCAAGCTCTTGAAGGGGATGATTACTAAAAGATTTTAGTAATGAAAATTGTATCATTAGCAGTAATCAGCATGGATTCATGGATTCTCCGCAGGATGTGGAAATCTTGCAAGAGGATCTGAACAAATTATTGGGGTGGGCAACTACATGGCAAATGAGGTTTAATTTAGAAAAATGTAAAATAATGCATTTGGATGGCAAACATATGAATGCAATCTACTCACTAGGGGATGAACCTCTGGGGGAATCTAGGATGGAAAAGGACCTGGGGGTCCTAGTAGATGATAGGCTCAGCAATGGCATGCAATGTCAAGCTGCTGCTAACAAAGCAAACAGAATATTGGCATGCATTAAAAAGGGGATTAACTTCAGGGATAAAGTGATAATTCTCCCACTCTACAAGACTCTGGTCCGGCCTCACCTGGAGTATGCTGTTCAGTTCTGGGCACCAGTCCTCAGGAAGGATGTACTGGAAACGGAGCGAGTACAAAGAAGGGCAACAAAACTAATAAAGGGTCTGGAGGATATTAGTTATGAAGAAATGTTGAGAGCACTGAACTTATTCTCTCTGGAGAAGAGACCCTTGAGAGGGGATATGATTTCAATTTACAAATACCATACTGGTGACCCCACAATAGGGATAAAACTTTTTTGCGGAAGGGAGTTTAATAACACATGTGGTCGCTCACTAAAATTAGAAGAAAAGAGGTTTAACCTTAAACTGCATAGAGGGTTCTTTACTGTAAGAGCGGCAAGGCTGTGGAATTCCCTTCCACAGGCGGTGGTTTCAGCGGGAGGCATCGATAGTTTCAAAAAACTATTAGATAAGCACCTGAAAGACCGCAACATACAGGGATATACAATTTAATACTGACATATAATCACACACATAGGTAAGACTTGATGGACTTGTGTCTTTTTTCAACCTCACCTACTATGTAACTATGTAACAGTTTTCTGGTGCTTTGGTGTTTTGGTAACTTTACTGACACATGCGTCAGCTTTAGGTAGCTCTTAATAGCGCCACTTTTACAAAGTGGCACTATTAATGCACTGAATTAAAAATAATTATCTCCAGTTTGTAGATAACAAAAGTGGAGGTAATTAAAGATCTACTCTAACTTGGTGTACAGAGACAGGTACCTGTAGTAAGTGTAGCAGAGCAGCATATTTACCGCTGCTACCTTCTCCATGTCACTGGTAATTAAGAATGCTGTCAATTTCACAGCTGCCTGCCTCCTAGAAACCAGTGATGTTGCAGTGGGCAGAGCTAGATGGGGAAGCTGAGACAGTAGCTCCCCGTCAGGTCCACTCTTGCCTTGTAATTGACAGCAGGCAGTAGGCAAATTCTATATCCAATAGCAGGCTGTCTATTGGCTAAGGATCCACCCACTGTCTGTGTACCTGATGGGGAACTAGTGTTTGTGAATCTTCATCAGGCTCTAGCCCCCCAAACATAAAGGTCAAATAGAGAGCACAGTGGCAGGGAGGAAGCCCAGATGCATCAAGCCAGAGTGTTTGTATGGGCACTCTGTTCTTAATGTGCCTCCACATTTGGTGTGTGCCCCAGATTCATATACTTGTCTATAAAAGGTACATGAATTTGTTGCCCCCACTGACATCTGTTGGAACTCTAAGAAATGTCTTAGGCCTATTCCCCTGAATAAATACTCCCCCCTTACTCTGCATTAATGGATCAATATAACAATGTAAACAAAATTCATAAATTCACTGCAGCTGCATTAAACATTAGCAATTTCCCTGATTATCTACCCATGGTACAGGGTTTCTAAAGGGACACAGCAGAGCCCAGCAAAAGTTATCTTTTATCAAGCTCTTTGGCTTTGGCAGGTTATCTTTGATTCTGAGAGAAGAGGGCATGTGGATGGAGAAAGAGAGTTCCTGAGCAGAGAGGCCCAATGCCCGTAAGAAAACCCAGTAAGGGAGAAGATCAAAGAACAGCAACCGGGTAGAGCAAAAGAATATCGCTTGCTACTATCGTGATGTAGAAGGTCATCAAGACCTGGGGTGAGTCCCTGAAGATTCCATCACTGGAATGCCATGAATGGATAATATTCTTTGCACATGGACTCTACCTTTGCAGATATGCCAGGGCAGAACACAGGAGTTAGGAGTAGGGATGTAGGAAAAATCTTGTTCTTGCATGTTAGACTTTTATGTATTCATTTTGCACATTTTGCACCAATTCCCATCCTGCCCACTATCACATGACATCCACAGGAGGGATCTCCCATCCTGGGCGGGTGTCATATGACGTCCTGGGTTTCCCGGCCCTCTGGGGGCCACCTCCGCTGCGTCACTCTGGAGCCGATGCACATGCCCGGCGGCCGCGATGTCCGCCGGGCACCCGTGATTGCCCGTTAATAGAGCAGGACTGTGGATCTGTGTGTAAACACACAGATCCACATCCTATCAGGTGAGAGGAGACCGATCATGTGTTCCCAGTACAGAGGAACGCCAATCGGTCTCCTCCCCTTGTGAGTCTCCTCCCCTTGTTAGAATCACTCCCTAGGTAACACAATTAACCCCTTGATCGCCCCCGAGTGTTAACCCCTTTCCTGCCAGTGACATTTATACAGTAATCAATGCATTTGTATAACACTGATCGCTGTATAAATGTGAATGTCCCAAAATGGTGTCAAAAGTGTCCGATATGTCCGCCGCAATGTCACAGTCATGTTAAGATCGCAGATCGCCGCCATTACTAGTAAAAAATAAATAAATAAATAAAAATGCATAAAATTATCCCCTATTTTGAAGACACTATAACTTTTGCGCAAACCAATCAATATACGCTTATTGCGATTTTTTTTACCAAAAATATGTAGAAGAATACATATCGGCCTAAACTGAAGAAAAAAATTGTTTTTTTTAAAAAATTGGGATATTTATTATAGCAAAAAGTAAAAAATAATGTGTTTTTTTTCAAACGTGTCACTCTTCTTTTGTTTATGATGCAAAAAATAAAAACCGCAGAGATGATCAAATACCACCAAAAGAAATTTATATTTGTGGGGAAAAAATGATTAAAACTTTATTTGGGTACAGTGTTGCGTGACTGCGCAATTGTCATTCAAATTGCGACAGTGCTGAAAACAGAAAATTGGCTTGGGCAGGAAGGGGGAGAAAATGCCCTTTATTGAAGTGGTTAAAGCATTTTCCACAAATAAAGCTCTGAATCTTTCTTCCCGTCTGGTCTGAAGTTACTCATGGGGTGTAAAGCAAGTAACCGGCACACATGGTCTTTGGTTCAGGTCACTAGACAAACTGGGGTATGAAGACGTCAGTACCAAAGTTAGTGCAGTGTGCAGATACAAGTGGTTACTCATGGTAATGGTAGTCTACCAAGTAACCTGTCGTTAAGCGTGTGCCTGAGGCAGGTGGTATAGCCTCTTGCAGGAGGGAGTTGTTGTTGGCACTCTCTTAATGAGTGGTCTATCTCCCATAGCAACGGCAGCGGACAGGGATGGAACAATGGAGTCTACACTAGGTGCACGGTGGAACATCATACCATTACTGGGAGTGAGGTAGCGGTGATATGCTGGATGGATGGATATGTACAAGGCTCAGTGTATCCTTTCTATATACATGTAACAGAGAAGGTGTACATTTTCAAGAGGACCCGAGAGTCAACTGGAGAGCAGTTACAGTGCAAGTGTACATGGTGTACATTCATCTCTAAAAGTAGAGGCCTGTCTTAATGTTGAGTATTCCCCCATGGTGGCCTCAGCCTTGTCCCAGAACATTGATGGAAATGGCACAGAACAAAGGAACCCCATGTGTAATACAGTGATCCTATTCCAAGTGCCTAGCGTAGCCCAGAAGAAAAAAGTAAGAGTGTCTCTCGCGCTACTGAGAGTAACTAATAAATGTAGCTAGTGACAGAACACAAGTGATAAAACTAGTGATAAAAAAGGGTGTGTCTAATGCAGCAAGACCTAAAAGTGTATCACATAACACCAAAACATAATAAATCTGTATAAAGTGATCTTGCGCAAAAAATAAAAATAACTATCACTGTAAAAGACACTGTGATTGGATACCCAACAGATGTATCACTGAAAAAAAAATATATCTCCACATGAAGTGAAGTAGTGAGTAAATTGACAATGTGCAAAATTGCAATAAAGTGTCTCAAATATGCAAATATAAATGTGCAAAGTTGCAATAGAGTGTCCAAAATATTCCTGAAATCACGTGAAGCAATAATACATCACAAAAATAAAAATAAAAATAACATGAATGTGGAATAATCCCAAGAAAACATATATTGAGGCTAAATAGTCCAGAAGAACCCACCCCGGGGGTAGTCCTCTCATGTGACCCAGACTTGGCGACCAATGAGTTAATGGGAAAACAAGGAGGAAAGGTTCATCTTCAGTCCTACCCCGCCTAGGCAGGATGTCTCTGATTGAAACCATGGATGAAGTTTGTATGGAGGGAGGAGGAAATAGGGAAAGGAGTCACTGCCCTGACTTGCATGTGTACATTGAATTTTTGAGTCGAGAAATTGGGAAATGTGAAAACAAGCCAACAGCTATGCCTTCAAATTTTGATGTAAAATATTTTTACTGCTTTTTTTCATCCTAACCATAATATATAAATCCAAAATATTTTTTATTTTTCTTCTTAATGATTTATAATGAAGCATTTGGGCTGGTTTACTAAAGGAGTCAGGAATCTTCATTCAAAATGTGTGAATATTTACTTCAGTTATCCAATCACATGAAAAGCAAATTTTTTGTTCATTTTGAATACCCAATCATGTGCAGTTGAAAAAAGTAAACAGGAATTTGCTTTTCACGTGACTGCATAATTGAATTGTATATTCACACAATTTATTGATTGAAGATTCTGAACTCAGTAAATCTGTCCATTAGTGTGCATCCACTTACCAGTTGCTTATTTGGTGGCCAATTGTATTTATTTTTATTTTAGCTGATCAGTTTGTAAGCTAATGTTTTATATCTTTTTTTGTTACTATATCTACCTATAAGCAAACCTTTGTTGAGTGAACATAACAAATGTTGTCTTCTTTCAGGCAAACTAAGTGAAACCTTGGATGACTATGAAAGTAGGGAGGAGACACTGAGTCATATTTCAACCTTCAGCTATTGAGCTGTGTAAACAACATGCTTTTTACAACAGTAGGTAAAGAAACTGGACATTTTGAAAATGTTCATACTTAATATTTCATATATTTACATGAATAATAAAATATATATATTTTTTAACATATTATTTTAAGTCTAGACCACTATAATAACTATAAAATATAATATAAAATGTACAAAACTGCCATATATTCCATTATGTGGGGAAAAGGAATTCTTTTTTGTTCTTAAGGCTTGTATAATTAGGCAATGGGATGTTCTGTAATCCGTGTGCCAGCTGCTCATGTTTTCAGTTCCAGTACTGCTCAGTGGCTCAGTCCTTTTTTTTTTTTTTTTTAGCATGATAGCTCTTTGATGAAGGCATTTAGGAGAATGCAGTAGCTTGCATTTAGTTCCGCAAATAAATGATTTCTGGGAGAGATTGATAAAACTTAGGAACACTCTCTAAGCTGTATATGGCACCTGAGACCCAATGTGGAAAACATGACACAATAATAGCATTAGCAAAGAAGAACTAGCTTTCTGTTGAAAGCATGTTTTTATTCACATCAAATAAAACAAAGCTATGGAGCCTCTGAAAATCTAGTAACCATGTTTTAAAAGCATCCACCTTCCCCTTTCCATTCCAAAGCCTTGTCAGAGATGGGAGAAATTCCTAAGAGCAATTGGAGTGGAGGTTTCTCTTTGTTGCGTTCTAACAACTGCTGAAAAGTACATTCAGCAGTTTTTGTGAAGGCAAACTTTAAAGCTTATAATTCCAAGGGCCTTCTTACAAACCTGGATTTTGTAGAACTCTTAAATTTAGGAATGACTTAACAGGGATTTTCGCTTGGGGGGGGGGCTTGGGTGGACTTGTCTCAGTGCTTTCTGTATCTGGTTTCAAGGAGAATGTTGTAACTATGCTGATTATTTACAAGACCATACAAACTTAGTAGATATTAGATAGAAATTTAGAGAGTTACAAGTTGCTGGATAAAAATGTTTCATTTGCACCACTGAAATATAGCAACACCTGATTTTTCAGTACTGAAACAGCAATAGTTTAATAGATTGTTTTCAGCAAAGGAACTTACTTGATCCACCACCAAAATATGATCATATATTATATTAATATTCTTTTTGCTTATGCAATCACATTTTCAACATCAAATATATTCTGCTTTACCAGTGAGATTTGTCATTGAATCCTAAGGTGATTTGATGGAGCCACGTGGGGTAAACATAGATGATGTAAAATAAAAGATGTACCTCTCAAAATTCACTAGATATTATAGCAGTGTGTATGGCCACCTAAACTGGAGCAAGTAATGCAAATTATTAACCATCAAATTCCAACCAGCTATGGAAAATGATAGTGCCACAGTTTAATTGAAATTAGACTATCTGCACCAGTGCATGAAGAAAAAAAAATTATAAAATAAAAGAATCACATACAAAAGGAAGGGAAGTAGGCTTGCTGTCCTGGAAGATTCCTAGAAAAGGACATATTTAAAGGCAGAAATTGTAATGAAGAATCTAGTGTTGGTTCAAGTGGCTGTCTAGTAAGACCATTCAGCATCTTAGATAAATACCACAGTGGAATGGACTAGGCCCTGAGAACAATAGAAACAAGTAACATTTTACGTGGTGAATTGATGATCAACAAACCTACAGGGCCTAAATACTATAGTTTTAAATAAGGTGTCTGTCACATACCTTGGTTGGAGGTTGAGTTGACGAGAGGGCTTCCCTTGAGGCTCTGATCCGAGCACCTCTGAATGTGGTGACAGAGGTACAAGGCTGAAAGAAGCATGGGTACAGGTAGCTTGGTAGCTAGTGATTGCCACAGATAGAGGTGAGCCAGTGTCATACACAGTGAGGTAGCCATGTGGACAGGAAGCAGGCAGAGCTAAGTCCAGTAGCAGGCTGAGGTCAGTACCAGGGAAGCAGCCAGAGCAAGGTCTTGTAGCAGGCCAAAGTCAGTACCAGAGAAGCAGACAGAGAATAGTCAGAGGCAAGCTGAGGTCAGTATCCAGAATCCACAGAGCAAGGTCAGGGACACGCCGGGTCAGCAATGGAAGATCAGTCGTCAAAAGCAGGAACACGAGTCATGGGAAAGCCGAAGAACAATCCTGTGATTAGCACACACCAGGATCTCCTTTAACCGCTTGCCGACCAGCCACCGTCATTCTACTTTGGCAGGTCGGCACTATCCCACGAAACGTCGTAGCTATACGTCGGCTGGCGGGATCGGGGTAGCAGGCGCGCGCACGTGCTCGCTGCACAGCAGGGGTGACGATGCTCGTGGCCGACGGTCGTGATGACATGTGTGTGTAAACACACAAATCCCTGTTCTGTTCTGTGAGGCGTGACAGATCATGAGCTCCTATTAGCTAGGAACCACGATCCATCACTTCTTCTAGGTCAGTCCCCTCCCCTACAATTAGAAACACACACAGGGAACACAGTTAACCCCTTGATCACACCCCTAGTGTTAACCCCTTCCATGCCAGTGACATTTTTACAGTAATCAGTGCATTTTTATAGCACTGATCGCTGCATAAAAATGTGTCAAAAGTGTCCGATGTGTCCACCATAATGTCGCAGTCCCGATAAAAATCGCAGATAGCAGCCAATACTAGTAAAAAAAAAAAATTTAAAAAAATGCTATAAATCTATCCCCTATTTTGTAGACGCTATAACTTTTGCGCAAACCAATCAGTATACGCTTATTGCGATTTTTTTTTACCAAAAAATATGTAGAAGAATACATATCATGCCTAAACTGAGAAACATTAAAAAAAAAATGGGGGTATTTATTATAGCAAAAAGTACAAAATATTGTGTTTTTTTCAAAATTGTCGCTCTTTTTTTGTTTATAAAAACTGCAGAGGCAATCAAATACCACCAAAAGAAAGTTCTATTTGTGTGAAAAAAGGACGTCAATTTTGTTTGGGTGCAGCGTCGCACGACCGTGCAATTGTCAGTTAAAGCGCCGCAGTGCCGAATCGCAAAAAATGGCCTGGTCATTCTGCAGCCAAATCTCCCGGGGCTGAAGTGGTTAAATAGGCAGCTTGGCATCAATGTGTGTGGACATGATTGTGCCTATGTGTTAGTGCACGCTGGATACTAGCCTGAGCTTGTCTGTGTGCTCGAGCATTAGCTGCACAGGAATGAGCATTAGCTATGCGAAAATGAGCATTAGCAGCACTAGAATAACCATTAGATGTATTAGTTTCTGGACAGTGTAGTGAGTTGACCAAGAACACTGGGCTTGAAGACCTTGGTCATGGGCTCCTCACCACCAAGAGCTGGCATTTCTTGTGATCTTTATTGTGATCTTTATTGGATATGACTGGATATGACTGGGCCCAACGCTCACATCCAAAGAATCGTTCTCACGACCTTATTGAGACAAAATGAAAGCCTGAATTACTCTTGAGCATAGTTGGGCCCAAGGTAAGGTTGTAGTTAAGGAAGTCATTAGACCCAAGAGCTTCATAATTTCTCTTATGGCGACTTCCTCCACTGAAGCAACCTGTTGGGTTACCTTGACCATTTTTTACACTTGGTAGAGAAGTCTTTTGATGAAGATTTTGATGAAGATTTTTCTTTGTTAGCCAGACAACTTAAATTCTTCAAGTTGGGAAGGACTACTTGTAAATTCCCTACAACCTTCTCTTTCATTGGAGTATAAAGAAGGATGTTGTCCAAATAAGAGTGATGCAAATAAGAGATTTTTAAAGGCAAACAATAAGACATAACTTCTGCTACAATCTTTGCAAAAATTATTGGGGTCACTGAGAGACTGAAAGGCAAGGTGTGGAAATGCCAATGTCAAATTCACTGCTCTACCAGTATAGCAAATTGTAGGAACTTTTGATGTTCTAGATAGATAGGGACATATAGGTATGCATCCTGCAAGTCCAAGGAGACTATACAGTGCACAGTGTAAATGTTCTCCATTCTAAACTTCTTGTGTCCCAGGGACTTGTTCAACTTCTTTGAAACTATCATCATTCTGTACTTTACGGATAGCTTCTGGACCAGGGCCACATAAGAGTAAAATCCGTGAAACTTTTGATTTCCTGGTATTGGAATTATTACACCCTGTAAGGAAAAGGTCTGAATACAGTCTTTTAGAGTAAATGTCTTTACTGGAACTCTCAGCAGCCTATTTAAGAAAATAGATGGGGGTGGGGGCTAAAAATTCTATACAATATCCCTCTTCTAAAAGTTGTAAGATGTATGGTCTTCTGCAATTTTGCCTACGGTTGATAAAACTGGGCCAACCTCCCTGATGCTGATCTTGGCGTCACTTTCTGTCGTTATTGGCAGATCCTGGAGGGGAACAAAGCAAGTCTCCTTTACGCTTCTGCTTGTGTTTGCTTATTTTCTTGTTGCAAACCATGAGAAAAATGTTGGTTATGTTTCTTCTACTCTGGAATCTTTTGTTTCTGCAGACCTGGACAGAACAGTATCCAATCCAGAACCAACAAGTAAGTGCACCTAACAAGTGTTAATATGTGTATTATATGCTGCTTTTTACAAAATATCTAACAGCAGGGAGCATAAACAAAGAGATTGTTCCATCTGTTTGTCAAAACGAGTCTCTGGGCTGTGATTGGACACAGGCAATTAGCAGTTCCTGGATCATTGGTCGGGACCTTCTGACAAAATCTCCCTTTGTCTAAGCACAGCTGTAGTCGGCGGTAGGGGGGCGCGCTGTATTCAGGGAAGGCCAGCGACATATGGGTACATCGCTATGCCTGAAGAAACCATCCATTTGCAGTACAATGTTATTGGGCGGTCCTAAAGAGGATTAAGAAGACCTGAGCTGGGCAGTGGTCCCAATAGAGTTTCAAAATCCTGTGTAAGCTACGACTCAGAGTTTACATGGGCAGAATGAAGCAATAAGGAAGTGAAAGAAAGGTAAACATATTCTGCTAGGGAGGGTTGAATTTAAGTGAACCTGTTGCTTTGCCCCAAGTGGGCAAAGTATAAATTGACTTAAAATGTATTTACATCTAAGACATTTACATGCATTTACATTTAAACCATGAAGTGGTCTTATTTTGTTCAATATGTACAAGTATATCTAAAATGACGTGCATTTCTGTATTCCCTTTGAAAAAAAATAAAAAACTTGATGATCTAGCCCAGCCTTTTTTTATCCTGGGGTGTCTTCTGGGTTCTTCAGGGGTGCCTTTGCAATTGCCGCAAATTGCCCAAAATTGTCAGCAAGCAGCTAGTGGATCAAGCCTACTATTTTGTTACACAAAGCCACAGGTTTCCATTGTGCAGCATTACAACCCTGGGCATCGTGCGGGCCAGTCAATGGCATCCTGATATCATCGGCTGATAGGAAGGACATTGGGCATCTGCACGGCATCCTTGTTCGCCCCTCCATCCCCCTTTCTGTCACTAGAGTCTTGCTAGCTGAGCGAGGCAGACAAATTGAGGGAGAAGAGAAATGCTGGAGTACTAATTAGTACTAGCTTGCAAAGGTGAAGGAATAAACCATCTCTTGTTTGGTGACCCATGTGGATGCTACTGTGACATACTATTAGTTTTTTTTTCTTTTACATTTTAGAATGGGGTGCCTTGAGATTATGCATCATTTTAAAGGGTGCCTTGACTGAGAAAAGAATGAGAAACACAGACCTAGCCAATATCTTGTGTTGTGTTCAGTTGACAACCCTAACCACAGGCTGATAATGCTGTAGTAGTGTTGTCACTATCATGTATAGGCTCTAAACCAGGGGTTTCAAACTGGCTCTTCAGCTGTTGTGAAACTACAAGTCCCATGAGGCATTGCAAGGCTGACAGTTACAAGCATGACTCCCACAGGCAGAGGCATGATGGGACTTGTAGTTTCGTAATAGCTGAAGGGCCGCCAGTTTAAGACCCCTGCTCTAGACCCTGGGACTGCAGGTGTGCCTGAATTTCTGTTGCCTATGACATCACTGGCTGACATGCCTCCTTTCATTTTTTTCTAAACTTTTGCCGATCTTCTCCATCCTCTTTACAGCCACCGTCTGTCTACATGGACTTTCCCCAGCATCAGCTGCATGTTATTGTTCAGGACTGGCTTGTAGTGAGAATGGTGGAACATGCCTGTTCAAAGAGCACCACCATGGCTGTTTATAGTCTATAATGAACAGTGAAAAAGCAGCCCCAGACTGATGAGGTAATCTCATTACTCACTCCGCTCACTCCTCCTATCAACATGTTCATTGTTAACAGTGCATTTGCATACAGTATACCTGAGTGGCTCCCAGTCCTTCCCCTGCATCTCCCAGTCTGAGTGCTGCTGTATAGGGGATTGTAAGCGCCTGATATCTATTGAAACCCAGGCAATTACATTACACTAAATCAATACGGGGAAAAAAAAACTCTTATTGGTTTATTAAGTACAGAGCTGCATTAATATTGGAAGTGCAGCGTACAGCTGTGTTTTTATACCTGCTTGGAGTTCAGCTTTAACTAAAATGATCCTCTGTGTGTAGGTTTTTCAGACAATGCTGGTGGAAAGACAGAGTTCCACTGCAGGAAATGTCTAAACTTTCAAGCAAAAGTAATTTAACATACAGGTTATTTTTGTGTGCCAAATATGTGTTACAAATGGGCTGCTGTTAAGCTAATATATTCTGGGAATTCTAATGATCCCAAAGCAGAGGCGCACACTGGAATAACACATTGCTATAATTAGAGGCAAGACAGACAACTGCCATCTCCATATTCCTCTCTGCTGTTCTGTTTCTGCAGATAACACGTGCTTTGTAAAGTTTATGTCCCTTGTTTCAGTGCTGTTTTTTGTTGAGCTGAAGCTTCCCCAGGAGCCTTTATAAAGGCAGTGCAAGGAACAGAAAACAAGCAGCAATCTAGACAAGATTTTAACTTTTTCTTTGTTTAGACTAGTTATAGCAGTGCTGGTGTGTTGCCTTGCACAATATATTTTGTCTAATTATAAAAAAAACAAAAAAACAAAACCTTTTTTTGGGTTAGGGTTAGTTCACCTACATTAAAAAACACCCTATGCCAGCCTTTCCCAACCTCTTAAACACAGAGGAACTCCTAGAATAACTTTCTAGTCTTAAGAAACTCCTGCTAAAATATACTATACAGTGGGGGAAATAAGTATTTGATCCTCTGCAGATTTTGTAAGTTTGCCCACGTACAAAGAAATGGAGGGTCTATAATTTTTTATCATAGGTGTATTTTAAATGATAGAGGCAGACTATCAACCAAAAATCCAGAAAAAAAACACCTAAAACAAATACTATAAATTAAGTTTCAGTTCAGTGAGTGAAATAAGTATTTGATCCCCAAGCAAAACATGACTGAGTACTTGATGGAGAAACCCTTACTGGCAAGCAAAGAGGTAAGACGTTTCTTGTAGTTGGTGACCAGGTTTGCAGACATCTCAGGAGGGATTTTGGTCCACTCTTCTTTACAGATCTTCTCTAAATCCTTAAGGTTTCTTGGCTGTCACTTGGCAACTCGAAGTTTTAGCTCCCGCTATAAATTTTCAAATACTTATTTCCAAGTATTTGAATTTCCAAATTCAAATACTTATTTCCCCCACTGTATATACAATTCATGATACATTAGATCAGTGTTTCTCAACTTTTTTACCCTGGAGGAACCCTTGGCAAAAAGTCTGAGATCTTCGGGAACCCCTAAAAAAAAATTTCAGATCTACAGCTCTCGGAGCATCGGATCACCAACATTATAGTGTGAATAGAAATCAATTGTTTTCTTTATGAACGAACAAGCCCTGCGTCTGCGTCTGCGTTAGAACAAGCCCAAAATATTCTAAGCAAGTCAAATGTGCACATATTTTCCATCCGTTTTTTTGCACATATGCTATGAACAAGGCCTTACTGAACTTGAACAAAACTCCCAAATATTGTGATTGATAGATAGGATAGCAGACTATGGGAACAGTTGGGACTTGTTCACAACATTCATGCATAAGAATCGATGGAAAATGGTGCAGATTTGACCTGCATAGAATATATTGGTCTTGTCCATGTCATGTGCAGAGACATGCATTTTCCTAAGGTAAGTCTATGTGCCCTGTTCACACCACAATGTTGGTATAATTTGAGTATTTTTCTCTGCAGAAAAATGCATATATGTTGCATATTTCTGTGCATTCCCCCCTCAGCCTGCAATCAGTGCTGTTATACACAGGATCTCATCTTCTGTTCTCTGCTCTTGCCTCCCCCCGCAGTCTGCATTCACCCCTGACGTACACAGGAACTCAACTTCTAATCTAGCCATGTGCTCCTTTTCTCTGCTCCCCCCCTCCACAGTGTGCATTACTCCTACCATTGAGACAGATCTCACCTTTTGATCTGGTGGTCCCGCCTTCATAGTCCTCATTCTCGGCTCTCCTCACGGCTCCCACTCTGTGCTCCCTGCCTCCAGTCTTCATTTTTGGGCTCCCATGGCTCCCCTCCTCCACGCTCTCCATGCTCGGCTCCCTTCTGAATTTAGAACTCTCGCTCTCTGCCTTTCTCCTGACTCCGTCCTCTGAGATCTGAGCTGGAACTACAGAGAGGGCATCGGGTATCAATGCGCGCTGACTGTTTTCACTGTCAGCGCGCATTGGGAACACTAAAAACAACATTGGGCGGATATACATCCGCCACAATGTTGAATCACGGCGGAAACCCCTGGGGACTTCTCACGGAACCCTAGGGAAACTTATCTGAGAGGCAGAAGTTGCTCATTGCCCAAGGAACCCTTAGAAACCTCTGGAGGAAACTTAGGGTTCCATGGAACCCAGGGTGAGAAACCCTGCCGTATGCAGTTTCTAAATACCATTATATAAAATATGCTTTATTGCTATTTCCATACCTGTAGACCATTTTTAAATTAAGTGAAGCTTGCCCCAAAACTAACAAGTATTGAAAACTGTTAGGGGATTTTGGGGCAGACTTCTCTCATTGTGAAAAAAGGCCTACAGGTATGGAAATAGCATTAAATCATAATTTTAAAGTTAAATAGTTTAGGATTATGTAATGGTATTTAGGGACTTCACAGGTTATTTATATTAAAGGTGAACTAACCCTTTAAATAAAAATGCTATCCCTTCATTTTACAGAGTGTATAAACCAATATTACACCAACGATACAATTGCCAAAAGTGAAGATAAGTGAATCTAATGCCGCGTACACACGAGCGGACTTTACGGCGGACTTTGCCCGGCGGACTGGATTTCGTCGGACAATTCGATGTGTGTGGGCTCCAGCGGACTTTGTTTTCTCAAAAGTTGGACGGACTTAGATTTGAAACTTGTTTAAAATTTATCCGTTGAAATCGAGTCCGGTCGAAAAGTCCGCCGTCTGTATGCTAGTTCGACGGACAAAAAGCCACGCTAGGGCAGCTATTGGCTACTGGCTATGAACTTCCTTGTTTTAGTCCGGTCGTACGTCATCACGTACGAATTCGACGGACTTTGGTGGATTGTGTGTAGGCAAGTCCGTTCATTCACAAAGTCCGTCGGAAAGTACGTCGAAAAGTCCGCCGGGCAAAGTCCGCCGTAAAGTCCGCTCGTGTGTACGCGGCATAAGGCATTATCAGATTATATTAGTACTAACTACTCACCACTGTGTTGGGAAAGCCAATCAACAAGTTTTTCACTTTTGTCAGGGCACCCTGGTGGACATTTTATAAAGTACATTAGTGACAAAATTACACCCAAAGCAGGCTGTCTCTTATTTTTCTCAGTTTTTATGCATATTTGTCATCTTTGTGCCTGGAATCCCAGGCAGCCAATTGGAATATATTTGCAGAAGACTGTCTGAGACAGCTTTTTACTCCAGCCAGACACACAATGAAGAATTGGTCAATGGCTACTTTTATTTAGGCACAGTACTACTTTACAGCAGCAGAAGGAGGCATGTATCAATGAAGTTAAACTCTGATAGCAAATCTATCTAATAATCTGTCTCAATGTTCCTGTTTATCGTAATCTTGCTGTGCAACAAAATTGAAAAAAGAAAAAAAACGCAAAGCATAAGTACTAGTTAGTACACATAACTTGTATTTGCTGGAGGACTAACAGTTGCAGTTTCTATAAAAGGATTGTCAGCAAAAAACTTTTTTTCTGTAATGAGTAGTTTAGTTAAATATTTTAAATGGATCAGCAAAAAAGGAGAAGAACGTAAATGTAGTTATCTTCTACATGTTCGCCATCCATTCTTGATTCTTAGAGGTCATGAACAGAAAAGAAGGTGTTGTCATGGAATGACTCAAATTGTTTCATTAGCAACTTATATGGCAAACAAGAGAAACCTTATGCTGGTCCAAGTAACTCTTTATAATGCAGCTCCAGATCTATCTACCATTTTTAAGTGTATAAGTAACCCTTTTTCTTTTATCCTCTCGTTTCTTTGATCCCCTGTTTGGGAGTACCTCTCGCAAGTACTCTCTCACCAATGCCCAGGACCAGGCAGGGCTGAGTTCAAGTGAGAGTCAACATTAAGGTGGAGCCCCTGATTAGAAGTGAGCCGTACACCTTGGGCAGCTGTGTAGCCACATACAGATCCCTTCTGTAAGACACTCCGCCAGTTCAGCTTACCCCAGCCACCTCACTCCCAAGAGTGGCATCCCACCATGCACTAAGCACGGACCCACCATGTGGCTACACCCTTGAGTCCTCGGGGTCTCTGTACCATGGGTTTGGTCCCGATCATTTTTGGGGAACAACCCTCTAGATAGGGAGTCAGAGAACTGACTTCCTTGCTACCGGAGGAACTGTCACCCATGCCTGGTACCACTTCTCGCTGTCTGGCTGATATTACATTCCCACTGGTTACTCGTAGCAACTACACACTTCCTGCCAACTCCTCTCCTGAGTTAACCCTTTGTGGTGGCCTTCTGTTCCTTTATCTTCACGCCCTGTTCTTATAGATACGCCATGTAACTCCATGCACCCCTTGAATAACTTCAGACCAGGCATGAAACAGTTGAACAGGCCTTCCTGGGTAACTCACAAAAATGCAGTCCAACAATGCAATGCAGTTAATTCCTGTCTAACTAAACCCATGCTAACCGGTGAGTACTGTCCCAGAAGTAAGAGTCCTTAAGAGGTGAAGTCTATGTCCAGCAAGGTCCCTGTAGTGTGGTTGTGTGTTGCTGGCGACTACATCTTAATGTTTGGCCTTACAATGCTTCCCATGAAGGCCACTGGCAAAGAACACTCTGAGCAGAGCCATCCCCCTTTTTATTTGTATCACAGGAAGGAGGGCCAATGCCAGAAAATACCCGGGAAAGTGCAAAGGAAGATTTAATCCCTTCCCACCCAAACAGCCTGGACAACTATCAAACCAACCTGCCTTCAAGCTTGACTTCTCTATGAAATGAAAGAGGCAAGATAAAGGCCCTCACAGTTTATTGTCACTGATTATACACATTTTTGAAAATATATACTAAACAATTTGTGTTTGGCAGTCATTTCTATAAAAATTGGAAGAAGAAGTGGTGGCTTCACCCATCAAAAGGAAAATGTTTGATTTATTGGTCATTAGTGGTATGTGTATGGAGGTAAATGTTAAAGGCACCTTTTGCTTAAATAATCCTTGCTGAATGAAGAATTCCCTTTAAATACAACACAGGAGGCTGATAAACTCGTCTTCACTTTATGAAGGAGATGGACAATTTATTGACTTAACATGCTGAGAAATGAGATATGACTAAGAGTCCTGGCAAAGAAAAAAAATGACCAATTATTCTGCCAAAAAAGTTGAAAAGTTTTGTTAAATACTCCTGCAATTAAGACAGAATGTCTAGTCCAGAAATCCAGACCTTCATGTGAGTTGGTTGGACAAAAGAAATGTTTGTAAGATCAGACAAGCAAATCTTAATCCGGAGCCAAAATACATTAGTAAAAGGAATCCCTATATATATATATATATATATATATATATATATATATATATATATATATATATATATATACTATAAATTTGAGCTAAAAATGTACTAAACACTGATTGTATTTAAAATGGAAACAGAACAACCCAATGCAGTTTTAACCTCATCCATGAAAAATAAAATATTGTGTTGGCCTATGCCAGTTATAGGAGCTCAGTTGCAAATTTGAGACTTTTTTTATTAATCATAGCTGAGTGTCGCCATAATTCTGGCTTTGGCACCTTTTATTTCCGCTATGTGTATACGACGGTCAGTTGTCATAGTAAGTATAGTGTCCAGGCATAGGCACACAGTCAGTGGTGTGTATTTGGCACACAATTCATGATATATATATAGATATAGATATATATCTATATCTATATCTATATCTATATCTATATCTATATCTATATCTATATCTATATATATATATATATATATATAAAAGCAAGTGAGTGATAAATATGGGGCACAGAGTTTATATGGGGAACAGAGTGGGTGGTGTACCGTACTGTGCAAAACGTTTTAGGCAGATGTGAAAAAATGCTGTAAAGTAAGAATACTTTCAAAAATATATATTATAATTGTTTATTTTTATCAATTTACAAAATGCACAGTGAGCGAACACAAGAACAATCTAAATTAAATCAACATTTGGTGTGACTACCGTTTGGCTTTAAACCAGCATCAATTCTTACACTTGCACACTTTTATACACTTGCACAAAGTCAGGGATTTTGTAGGATTAGAGTCAGACGTATGATTAACCAATTATACCAAGCAGGTGCTAATGATCATACATTTCATATATAAAGTTGAAACACACTCATTAACTGAAACAGAGACAGCTGTGTAGGAGGCTTAAAACTGGGTGAGAAACAGCCAAACTCTGCTACTAAGGTGAGATTGTGGAAGATAGTTTCATGTCACAGGTCATACACCATGGCAAGGCTAAGCACAGCAACAAGACACAAGGTAGTTATTATACTGCATCAGCAAGGTCTCTCCCAGGCAAAGATTTTAAAGCAGACTGGGGTTTCAAGATGTGCTGTTCATGAAAGACACATGACACACAGAATTAGCAGAAACCAGTGGGACCCAGGTACACTCATCCACTGTCCAGAGTATCTGGCCAAAAAACCATACCTCCGACATGGCTAAGCAACTCAACTATGCATGAAAACATAGGAACTGGGGTGCAGAAAAATGTCAGCAGGTGCTCTATACTAATATGTCAAAATCTGAAACATAAGTGTGTGTATAGGGTGTGCCGGGTTTGTCTGGGCACACACTAATAACCCAAGTGGCACAGAATCCCCCTGCTGCCTGGGCCCTACCTCCCCACCCCTTCCCACACTGCTTCTGGCTTCCCTCATCTCGTCTCTCTCTGGCTGCTGCTGTGGGCACACAGGGGGATGTTTCAGGATGGAGAGTTGGGCAAGGGGCCAGTAAATATGTAATTCACTGGCCCCTTCCTTTTATGAATGAACACAGAGAATGATCGGTACTGATCACTCACTGTGTTCCAAGAAGAGAGAAAACCAGGTATTCTCATATAGAGATACCTGCATATGAAGTGAACTTTAAGGGCACAACACGACATATATCCAAAAGTCATTTTCAATAAAATATACATTTATTAGAACAATGATCTAAAAAACGTGAAATGTTTAAAAAGAGGGGTAGGCCCTATATCTGAAGCCTAACCCAATAAAAACAAAAGGAAACAGGAGGAGAGTCCTCCTTGAAGTATTGGTTGTATGCACCTTACAAAAGGGGGCCTTGAGAGGTAAGGAAGTTCTCCTCTTCCTCCCGCTGTTCTGCCTCAAGTGCCCTGTCTATGATTCCATGAAGTGTGTGCTCCAACAGGAGTCCCCTAGAGGGACAGTGTCACCGATGCATGCATTGTTGCTGCTCACCATCCTTGTGGCCTCCTCAAAATGGTGACATGACAGTGCATGCATCCTTGATAAGTAGCGGCGTGGCGAAAAGAAGCCAAGCTCCCCTGACCCTGAGGCTTTGTTCAGCCACAGGAAGAGCGGTGGAGAAGGTGGTTGGCTGACCGATGCCTTTAAACAATTTTTCAGTCCTCAGCACCAAGGTCTGATCGGTTCAAGCAACCATCGCCAGCGTCTGCATTACATGGTGCAGGAATATCTAGGGGCAAGAGCAGACGTGGAGACCTTTCCAACAGAGCATCCACTGGGTTACTTGGTCTTAAGGATGGACCATTGGCCAGAACTAGCTCAATATGCAATTGAGCTACTGGCCTGTCCTGCATCCAGCATGCTTTCTGAATGCACATTCAGTGCTGCTGGAGGGTTTGTAACAGATCAAAGAGTGCGCCTGTCCACAGACTCCGTTGATAGGCTCACATTCATAAAAATGAATCAGTCTTGGATCAGCAGCTATCAAGCACCTGATCCTTAGCTGATGTAACTGACTGAATTTGCTATGGATGTGGGATCCCTTGAAGACTGCCTATGCTGACTATCCTATTCCTCCTCAATCCTGATGATTCTAGCTTCCAACAATATTTTTGATTTAGGGCACCGCCACCACCACCCAAGGCTCAATTTTTCTGCCCTGTTTAACAGGGGCATGTAATTACTATGTTTTATATAATATTTCACAGCAGGGCCCATTCCTGCGCCCAACAAGAGTATCTGTGAGGAGTTACAGTGTTGTGGCAACACCACCACCACCCAAGGCCCAATTTTTCTGCCCCTGTTTAACAGGGGTAAGTAATTACATATTTTGATATAATATTTAACAGCAGGACCCGTTCCTGTGCCCAACAAGAGTATCTGTGAGGAGTTACAGTGTTGTGGCACCACCACCCAAGGCCCAATTTTTCTGCCCCTGTTTAACAGGTGCATGTAATTACAATTTTTTATATAATCGTTCAACTCAGGGCCCGTTCCTGCGCCCAAAAAAGAGTATCTGTGAGGGGTTACAGTGTTGTGGCACCACCACCACCACCAAAGGCCCAATTTTTCTGCCCCTGTTTAACAGGGGCATGTAATTACAATTTTTGATATAGTATTTTACAGCAGGGCTCGTTCCTGCGCCCACCAAGAGTAACTGTGAGGGCTTACAGTGTTCTGGTACCACCAACACCTAAGGCCCAATTTTCTGCAGAGTATATAGGGCAGGCCATATAGTATATATACTGCTGTTCAGAGTATATAGTGCCTGGGGGCCTGGGGGACCCCCACGTCATTTTTTTTTTAAATTTGGGTGTGGGGTTAATATCCATACCAGACCCCAAAGGCCTGGTAATGGACTGGGGGGGGGGACCCATGCCGTTTTTTTCAATGATTTCCATCTATATTGCCGGGATCCGGCAATACATTACAGCCGCGAGTAGTTTTAAATGAAACTTCCTTTAGAAATGTAATTTTGCTGTGGTATTGTTCTAAACACAGGAAAAATGCGCTACTTTACAGGCATACTAAGGACACCCCCCAGGCACGATATTTAAAGGAATATTTCATTTTTTATTGTTTCACTTTAACCATTATTAAAATCACTGCTCCCGAAAAAAACAAAGTTTTTAAAACTTTTTTTGCATTGATACATGTCCTGGGGCAGGACCCGGGTCCCCAAACACTTTTTATGGCAATAACTTGCATATAAGCCTTTAAAATTAGCACTTTTGATTTTTCACGTTCGTGTCCCATAGACTTTAACGGTGTTCACGTGTTCGAACAAATTTTTTGCCTGTTCGCATATTCTGCTGCTAATCGAACAGGGGGGTGTTTGTCTCATCCCTAGTGTAGATATAGGCTACACTGAATGCAGAGTATATATACAGTAGGGACGGAAAGTATTCAGACCCCCTTAAATTTTTCACTCTGTTATATTGTAGCCATTTGCTAAAATCATTTAAGTTAATTTTTTTTCCTCATTAATGTACACACAGCACCCCATATTGACAGAAAAACACAAAATTGTTGACATTTTTGCAGATTTATTAAAAAAGAAAAACTGAAATATCACATGGTCCTAAGTATTCAGACCCTTTGCTGTGACACTCATATATTTAACTCAGGTGCTGTCCATTTCTTCTGATCATTCTTAAAGATGATTCTACACCTTCATTTGAGTCCAGCTGTGTTTGATTATACTCATTGGACTTGATTAGGAAAGCCACACACTTTTCTATATAAGACCTTACAGCTCACAGTGCATGTCAGAGCAAATGAGAATCATGAGGTCAAAGGAACTGCCTGAAGAGCTCAGAGACAGAATTGTGGCAAGACACAGATCTCGCCAAGGTTACAAAAAAAATTCTGCTGCACTTAAGGTTCCTAAGAGCACCTAAGTGGCCTACATAATCCTTAAATGGAAGATGTTTGGGACGACCAAAACCCTTCCTAGAGCTGGCCGTCTGGCCAAACTGAGCTATCGGGTGGAGAAGAGCCTAAAGAGGTAAAGAAGAACCCAAAAGATCACTGTGGCTGAACTCCAGGGATGCAGTCGGGAGATGGGAGAAAATTGTAGAAAGTCAACCATCACTGCAGCCCTCCACCAGTCGGGGCTTTATGGCAGAGTGGCCCGACGGAAGCCTCTCCTCAGTGCAAGACACATGAAAGCCTGCATGGAGTTTGCTAAAAAACACCTGAAGAGCTCCAAGATGGTGAGAAATAAGATTCTTTGGTCTGATGAGACCAAAATAGAACTTTTTGGCCTTAATTCTAAGCGGTATGTGTGGAGAAAACCAGGCACTGCTCATCACCTGTCCAATACAGTCCCAACAGTGAAGCATGGTGGTGGCAGCATCATGCTGTGGGGGTGTTTTTCAGCTGCAGGGACAGGACAGCTGGTTACAATCGAGGGAAAGATGGATGCGGCCAAGTACAGGGATATCCTGAACGAAAACCTTCTCCAGAGTGCTCAGGACCTCAGACTGGGCCGAAGGTTTACCTTCCAACAAGACAATGACCCTAAGCACACAGCTAAAATAACGAAGGAGTGGCTTCACAACAACTCTGTGACTGTTCTTGAATGGCCCAGCCAGAGTCCTGACTTAAACCCAATTGAGCATCTCTGGAGAGACCTAAAAATGGCTGTCCACCAACGTTTACCATCCAACCTGACAGAACTGGAGAGGATCTGCAAGGAGGAATGGTAGAGGATCCCCAAATCCAGGTGTGAAAAACTTGTTGCATCTTTCCCAAAAAGACTCATGGCTGTATTAGATCAAAAGGGTGCTTCTACTAAATACTGAGTAAAGGATTTGAATACTTAGGACCATGTGATATCTCAGTTCTTCTTTTTTAATAAATCTGCAAAAATGTCAACAATTCTTTGTTTTTCTGTCAATATGGGGTGCTGTGTGTACATTAATGAGGAAAAAAATGAACTTAAATAATATTAGCAAATGGCTGCAATATAACAAAGAGTGAAAAATGTAAGGGGGTCTGAATAATTTCTGTTCCCACTGTATATATACTAGACTGTATATATATATATATATATATATATATATATATATATATATATATATATATATATATATATATATATATATTAATACACCGCCTGAAGTGTATTAGAAACAGTACACCACCAAATGCACTGTAGATATAGGCTACACTGAATGCAGAGTATATATATACGGTCATGGCCAAATATATTGGCACCCCTGCATTTCTGTCAGATAATGCACCACTTCACCCCAAAAATTGTTGCAATTACAAATGTTTGAGCATTCTCATGTTTATTTCTTTTGTTTGTATTGGTATGACACAAAAAAGTGAGAAACAAAAAGCCAAATCTGACACATTCCACGCAAAACTCCAAAAATGCACTGGACAAAATTATTGGCACCCTCAATTTAATAGTAGCACACGCCATGGAAAAAAAAAACTGAAATCAATCGCTTCCTGTAAACATCAATGAGTTTCCTACACCTCTTTACTGGAATTTTGGACCACTCTTCTTTAACCAACTGCTCCAGGTCTCTCAGATTGGAAGGGTTCCTTCTCCCAGCTGCTGTTTTGAGATCTCTCCACAGGTGCTCTATGAGATTTAGATCTGGATTCATTGCTGGCCAGTTCAGTACTCTCCAGCACTTTGTCTAAAACCATTTCTGGGTGCTTTTTGACCTGTGCTTTGGGTCATTGTCCTGCTGTAAGACTCATGACCACTGACAGAGACCCAACTTTCTGACACTGGGCCCTACACTGCACCCCAGAATTCTTTGGTAGTCTTCAGATTTCATAATGCCATGCACACGGTCAAGACATTCAGTGCCTGCAGCAGCAAAGCAACCCCAAAACATCAGTGAACCTCTACCATGTTTTACTGTAGGGACTGTATTCTTTTCTTTGAAGGCCTCATTTTTTTCTGAAAACACTAGACTGACAGGCTTTACTAAAAAGCTGGAAATTTTGTTCCATCTGTCCACAGCACATACTCCCAAAAGGATTTTATCTTCCTCAGTTAAGTTTTGGCAAACTCTAAATCTGGCTTTTTTATGTTTCTGTGTAGCAGTGGGGTCTTCCTGCGTCTCCTACCATACTGTCCCTTTTCATTCAGATGGAGACGTATAGTGCAAGCTGACACAGTTGTACCCTGTGACTAAAGGTCAGCTTGAATTTGTCTGGAAAGTGGTCAAGGTTCAAGGTTCTTTATCCACCATTCGAACAATCCTTTGTTGCAATCTTTGATCAATTTTTCTCTTTCATCTACGTCCAGGGAGATTAGCTACAGTGCCATAGACTGTAAATTTTTTCCACATTTTTTTATCTCAAATCCTCAAGACAATTCTTTGCTGTTCTTTCTCTTCTCCATTCTTCGTTTGGCACACAGAGACACACAACAGAAAGGTTGAGTGAATTTTTCACCATTTTAACTGGTTGCCGGTGTGATTTCTATATTGTCAGCACATGTTACCGGATACAGGTGACTTTGATTACAAATTACAGGAGCATCACAAACTTGGAATGCAATTATTTCTTATAACTTTGAGAAGGTGCCAATAATTTTGTCCAGTCCATTTTGGAGTTTTGCCTGGAATGTGTCAGATTTGGCTTTCTGCTTTTCCACTTTTTTGTGTCATACCAATACAAACAAAAGAAATAAACATGAGAATGCCTAAACATTTGTAATTGCAACAATTTTCTGGGCGAAGTCTGACAGAAATGCAGGGGTGACAATATTTTTGTCCATGACTGTATATATATATATATATATATATATATATATATATATATATATATATATATATTGGTGTGGTTGCCACTAGTAACTAACATCCACCATATCACCCTGCTGCCAGACCTCCTTATATCACTTCTGAGACAATGAACAGTCATTTGCTCTGTTTTGTTTTTGTTTATTGGGGGGATATAACTTGGTTGGGGGAAAAAAGGGTATATGGGATGCCCATAGATCGAATTACTTTGCCACCATATTTATAAATTAGAACTTCGATTGAGCCTTGAAGAGATGATGCACATGTATAACATCTACAGTCTCTTCCCTCCTGATTCATCATGCAGATTATTGCTCCTCCTCTGCGTAACTCCTGCAGACTATTGCTCCCAGGAATCCTTCCCTGCTGCACAAACTTATTCTGTAGTACATTATTTCTTGTCACATCCTTTTCTATATGCAAAAGAACCCACTCTGAATAGTCTCTAATGCTGACTCTGGTTGCAGCTACTAGGCCAGAGATCTGCAGTACCTCTCCCCGGTGGCCTAGTAGTTTAGTAGCATGTGTTGAATGGTGGACTACTGTTTCCAGCTAGTCCAGCCTGCAAATCCTGTGCCCTTGGGCCACATTGATTTGACACTATTCCCCACAGTCTCTCCTCTGTTCCAGGACTCCTCATCAATGACCGTGTAAAGATGAGGACTTCATTCATGACCATGTAAGGATGAAGTTCCCTCCCAGACTTCCTGGCATGTCTCCACATCCAACTCTCGACTGTGGTACACTCACCGACCTTTCCCTGCCCCGAGTCCATGATGGAGAACTTAACTGGACCGTACGTTCTGACAGCTTCTCCTGCCCCTCTGCTCCAGGAATTCCTCATGACGACTTCACCCATGAATGTGTAAGGGTGAAGTTCCCTTACAGTTCTCCTGGGCCTCCTCCTGTGATCAGCGAACCCCCCCCCCCAGATGGGGGTAGCCCCCTGCTGCTGCCTAGTACTCCATTCCCCACTTCTCCCGGTCAACAACTCCCCCCAGTGGCCTGTTACCCCAGCCTATATGGGAGGCCTGCCCCCTGCCAATTCCAGTTGGGGATTGGTCAGGGCTCCTCACATGAGCTGCCTGCCACTCCAGTCCTAGGCCCTGCCCCTCTTCCAGAACATTCTCCCTGGAAGCAGGGGAGGAGCCTCAGAACTAGAGCACAGGTGGTTACACCCACTGCTGCGCTAACCACTCCCTGCCCCCAGATCAAAACAAGCAGGCCTAGCCTAAAGCATAGTAGAGGGTGCTACATATACTAGACTGTATGATACCCATTCCCCTCAAATAATTCCCTTCTCCTTTAACCACTTGCTGCCCGCCCTATTACAAAATGACGGCGGCAAAGTGGTTTGATATTCCTGACCGGACGTCATATGACGTGATCAGGATATCGAGCCGCGGCGCGCCCCCGGGGTCGAGCATCGCGGCGATCGTTGTTGCGGGGTGTCAGTCTGACACCCTGCAACATCGGTCTAGGTAAAGAGTCTCTGACGGAGACTCTTTACCACGTGATCAGCCGTGTCCAATCACTGCTGATCACGATGTAAATAGGAAGAGCCGGTGATCGGCTTTTCCTCACTCGCGTCTGACAGACGCGAGTAGAGGAGAGCCGATCGGCTGCTCTCCTGACAGGGAGGGGCTGTGCTGATTGTTTATCAGCACAGCCCCCCCTCGGATCCTACCCAGGACCACCAGGGAAGCCGCCCAGGACCACCAGGATGGCCACCACACTGGACCACCAGGTATGCCCCCTAGACCCCCAGGGAAATATCAATATGTGCCCAGGCAGCTGCCAATCTGTGCCCAGGCAGCTGCCAATCAGTGCCCACTCCAATGCCTACCACTGCCAGTGCCACCAGGGATGCCTATCAGTGCCGCATATCAGTGCCATGTATCAGTGCCAATCAGTGCCCATCAGTGCCCAGTAGTGCCGCCCATCAGTGCCCATCAGTGCCACCTATCAGTGCCACCCTATCAGTGCCCAGCAGTGCCGCCTTTCAGTGCCCATCAGTGTTGCCTATCAGTGACAACCAGTGCCACCCATGAGTGCCCATCAGGGCTGCCTATCAATGCCCATCAGTGCTGCATATCAGTGCCACCCATCAGTGCAGCATATCAGTGCCACATATCAGTGCCCATCATCAGTGTCCGCTCATTGGTGCCACCTCATCAGTGCCTGTCAGTGCCACCTTATCAGTGCCCATCAGTGAAAGAGAAAACTTACTTATTTACAAATTTTTTTAACAGAAACAAAAGCAAAACTTTTATTTTTTTCAAAATTTTCAGTCTTTTTTTATTTGTTTAGCAAAAAATAAAAACCGCAGAGGTGATCAAATACCATCAAAAGAAAGCTCTATTTGTGGGAACAAAATGATAAAAATTTAGTTTGGGTACAGTGTTGCATGACCGCGCAATTGTCATTCAAACTGCGACAGCACTGAAAGCTGAAAATTGGTCTGGGCAGGAGGGTGTCTAAGTGCCCTGTATTGAAGTGGTTAAAACTGACGGAAGCAGTGCTACCAAACTGCATCAATATATATGTATTTTTTTTTTTTTTGCTTTAGTGGACAACTATGTACAGCTATTTACCTGCATCCATGTGAGTGTAATATCCCATCTAATACCAACTCCATTATGTATTGTGACTTCAAATGTTAACTTTGGGTAGATTTTGGATCGAATCATTTGCTTCTTAAATCTCTCACAGAGTAGAGTTTCCAGGTTTGCCCAATGGCTGCAATCCCTCCCTTCCTGCTTCCTGGATTTCTGATTTATTTTTTATGTCTAATATATATATATATATATATATATATATATATATATATATATATATATATAGAGAGAGAGAGTATGAGGAGTGAGACTCAAAAGCAGAAGGCTGTAGAGATAAGAAATCATAGATAGGGATCTAATTGGCACCAACACCTGCCAGCATTCAGGGTCAATGAGCCACCTTGGCACCCTATGTGTGGTACACTTTTCTCAGGCATCAGTCCCTAAAATAAAAGGGCTAGTTGGTTGTGTTTGCCCAACTTGTCAAAGGTTACCAGTCCTTCCCTGGTTTACATTGTTTGCATATATAACAATATTAGCCCATTGCAGGAGTATGCCAAGACATCTTTTATAAATTGTGCATACTGTATTTATACTCTTGGTGAAGTCTTCAGAAAAAGAGTTCTCTTCAAACTTCAGTTCCAGTATTTCTTCTTGCCCTAGATACCTAGAATCCACATACATTAGAGCAGGGGTCTCCAAACTTTCTAAACAAAGGGCCAGTTTATTGTCCTTCAGACTTTAGGGGGGCCGGACAATGACCATTGAGTGTAGAAATTGTTCTCGCGCCAGTGGAAGGAATAGTGCCCCATCGTTGGTGTCAGTACAACAAACAGTGCCCCATCGTAGGTGTCAGTGACACCATCGTATGTGTCAGTGGGAGGAATAGTGCCCCATCATTGGTATCAGTACAAGAAATAGTGCACCATCGTTGGTGTCAGTGGGAGAAATAGTGCTCCATTGTTGTTGTCAAGTGGGGGAAATAGTGCCCCATTCTTGTTGTCAGTTTTAGGAATGTTGCCCCATTGTTGGTGTCAATAGCAGGTATTATGCCCTACTCTTGATGTCAGTGGGAGAAATAGTGTATTGTATCAGTAGGAGGAAAAGTACACCAAGGGCCAGATAAGGGCAAACAAAGGTCCGCAGTTTGGAGACTACTGCATTAGAGGTATTGTCAAGCTTGTGTTAAAGCAAATTTTAGGTGTGCAAAAACATGAAGACCAGAACCAGCTGTCTCTACACTGCTAACAAGCCTCACTAGAATAACTCAGCCTAATTGTTTCTTCAGTGCTGGCTGGTACATCTTGCTGCGAGATTAGAAATAGTGTATAAAAAGGGATTTTTAAAATCTTGTGTGCTGATTAAGTGAGAGCTCTGCATTGAATTAACGAGATTTGGCAAGTTGTCTGTAACAGCCCACATACATTTACAGTTACCTAGTGTCTCTTCTGACTAGGCAGAGATTTCCCTGCTGGTTCATGAAAAGTGCACTTGGAATGGAGTTAAATCAGATATCTGCAATCCCAGCTGCTTCATCTAGCCAAGGAATGTTTTACACTGCAACAGATCCTTGTCCCAAACTACCTGAGACCCTGATTGTGCAGCTGTTTTCACTGAGAACTTTGCAATGCAGTTTTTTTTTTTTTTTTTTTATCAAAAATAGCTTAATGTCAGCCAACGGATTGCTAGAATTATACATGGTCCAGTGCTGTCCACTGGGGCGTCTTAAATAAAGGCCAGAGCTTCTATAGCAAGTGTTTACTTCCAAGATAAAGAGAGAAATCCAGCTACTATTTGGAGGGAGATCAACCCTCCATCAAAACTCCCACAATGCAGTTCAGGAAAAAGCTGTTTCAGACATAATAGGAATATGTTTAATTAAATGAAGCCTTTGCTGCTGGATAAGTTTTGAGACAGAAGATAGGTCACAGACATTTTGGATTAATTGCAGTCTAGCACTCTGAAGAACACATGTAGATATGAGAGTAGATCTTTAACCTTTTGTGGTGGAATTTTGTTGCATAGTAAATAATGACAACCACATGTGACTGAAAGTGGTGCCATTTTATCCAATATTTCACCAATGTATTCCTATTTTGGACATGTTTTTAGAAAATAACACTAAATACTGTATATGCACCTCACTGTGGTCCTTTGATGTTTGCGTGTATTCCCATCAGCTGCCAATGTGTGGAAGTTGGAGATTGTAGAGATGTAAGAGAAGGAAAAGGTTATGAGATATCTCTTGCTACTTGGAGGTCATAAATCTGATAAAATAAGTGACTGATAACAGAGGTTTTTGAAGTACTCATTATTGCATATGTGGTTTTCATGACATTTTAGGACATTTCTGAGGTACTGACTGCTTATTAACCCCTTCAATGCAAAGGTAAAACAAATCTTAATGTCTGAACATAGTTTTGCAACTTTGACATGTGTTAGTAAAACTGTATATATAATCGCAACTATTTACTGTATACAGGTGAATTATAATTTGTTTTGTTTTTTTCAATTTGGGCTTTCATTTAGTAGTAAATATTAATGAACATCTATATCATATATGTTGCTGTGCTTATACAGTATAGTAAAAATAAATTACTACAAACAAAAGTCTATATCAAAATAAAATCTGGCAAAGGTGAATAGAGTATATGAAATGGTCCAAATCCAATATGTGTCTTGAGGAAAACACCACTGATATTGTGCGGAGGTCATGCTACTCCATAATTGTAGTCAACATGTGAGCCATCACCATTGTAAGAAATTCACTCTTTATGCCCTGTACACATGGCCGGACTTTGATCAGACATTCCAACAACAAAATCCATGTATTTTTTTCGACACACGGTCACACAAAGTTGTCGGAAAATCCGATTGTTCTGAACGCGGTGACGTAAAACACGTACGTCGGGACTATAAACGGGGCAGTAGCCAATAGCTTTCGTCTCTTAATTTATTCTGAGCATGCGTGACACTTTGTGCGTCGAATTTGTGTACACACGATCGGAATTTCCGACAACGGATTTTGTTGTCGGAAAATTTTATAGCAAGCTCTCAAACTTTGTGTGTCAGAAATTCCGATGGAAAATGTGTGATGGAGCCTACACACGGTCGGAATTTTCGACAACAAGGTCCTATCACACATTTTCCATCCTATCGTGTGTACAGGGCATTACCGGACTGAAATGACCCCACTACAGAATCTGATTTGTCTGTTTGTAAACACTTTCACTGTGAACATTCAGTTCACACCCATTGATTCCAAGAAGTCAGACTGGCTTTCACTCCAAGATTAGTAGAGACAATGGTGACCATATACTGTATATACCAGAGTGTCACCATATAATCAAAGCAAGGAAAGCCACATAGTGTAAATTGGCTAAAAACTTGGCTAAAAACACATGATACACATTCTACTTACATAATAAAAAGATGCTAAGCACATGAAAAGTCACAATTTCAAACTGTATAGCAAAGGTTCCATCTCCAAAGAAGCATGGCAGTGTCACGTGTGTAGGTTCCGCCCAACGCATTTTTCCCCATAGGTCATCATCTGTGTATCTTATGTTTACATTAACGTTTTTAGCCGATTTACACTAGGTGGCTTTCCTTGCTTTAATTACATGGGGAATGGGGACACTCGATTAGATTATATATATATGGTCACTGTTGTCTCTACTAATCTTGGAGAGAAAGCCAGCCTAATTTATTGGAACCAATGGGTGTGAACTTAATGTTCCCGGTGGAAGTGTTTTCGACAGGCGAATCAGACTCTGTAGTGGGGTCATTTGAGTCTGGTAAGAGTGTATTTCTTACAAAGGTGATGACTCACGTGGTGGCTACAATTATGGAGTAGCATGACCTCTGCACAATATCAGTGGTGTTTTCCTATTGGATTTGGACAATTTTATATACTCTATTCACCTTTGCCAGATTACATTTTTGATATGGACTTTTGTTTGTAGCAATTTATTTTCACTATATTATCATGGCAACATATATGATATACACTATATTACCAAAAGTATTGCAACACCTGCCTTTACACGCACATGAACTTTAATGGCATCCCAGTCTTAGTCGGAAGGGTTCAATATTGAGTTGGCCCACCCTTTGCAGCTATAGCAGCTTCAACTCTTCTGGGAAGGCTGTCCACAAGGTTTAGGAGTGTCTATGAGAATGTTTGACCATTCTTCTAGAAGCGCATTTGTGAGATCAGGCACTGATGTTGAAGAGAAGGCCTGGCTCACAGTCTGCGCTCTAATTCATCCTAAAGGTGTTCTATCAAGTTGAGGTTAGGACTCTGTGCAGGCCAGTCAAGTTCCTCCACCCCAAACTCGCTCATCCATGTCTTTATGGACCTTGCTTTGTGCACTGGTCCAAATCATTTGGTGGAGGGGGGATTATGGCGTGGAGTTGTTTTTCAGGGGTTGGGCTTGACCCCTTAGTTCCAGTTAAGGGAACTCTTAAAGCATCAGCATACCAAGACATTTTGGACAATTTCATGCTCCCAACTTTGTGGTAACAGTTTGGGCTTGGCCCTTCCTGTTCCAACTTGACTGCGCACCAGTGCACAAAGCTAGTTACATAAAGATATGGATAAGCAAGTGGAGGGGAGGAACTTGACTGTCCTGCACAGAGTTCTGTGTTCTAGAACACCTTTGGAATGAATTAGAGCAGAGACTGCGAGCCAAGCCTTCTCGTCCAACATCAGTGCCTCACAAATGCGCTTCTGGAAGAATGGTCAAACATTCCCATAGACACACTCCTAAACCCTGTGGACAGCCTTCCCAGAAAAGTTGAAGCTGTCATAGCTGCAAAGGTTGGGCCATGTGCGGGTAAAGGCGGGTGTCCCAATAATTTTGACATTATAGTGTACATGTTTATTTAGTTTGTCTTACTATTGGTTGCCAGCAGCTGTGTTTATATTATCACTATTTTTTGCTTTTTTTGTAGTAATGGATATCGTCTGATTTTGTTTGTTAGGAAAACAGGCACAAAAATAGTAAAAAAAAAAAACATTTTTTAAAAATTCAGCTTTATATTTCTTGCTATTACCAAAACCTACTACCAAAAAAAACAACCCAAAATAATTTCTCCTACTCCTAACGATCACAGCGATACCACATATGTGTATGATATTTGTTGATTGTACCCATAGTAGCGCCCAGAAACAATAGTGCGCATTTTGCTTTTTCATACTACATAAAACACACTGACACTAACTCACATTGATACTACATTTAAAAATGTTTTTTTTTTTATCCTACCTAAAATACAATGACCTTGATCTTTGACCCTGACCTTGGTTGGTTGGTTGGTTGGACTTGTGTCTTTTTTTCAACCAGACTAACTATGTAACTATATTTAACCTTGACCCTAAAGCCTCGTACAAATGGTTGGATTTTCCGCCATCAGCCTGTCATTACACAATTCCCGTCGGAAAATCCGATCGTGTGTGCACGGCTTTACCCTGACCTAGATCATTTATTTTTATTTGTCTATTATTATTTTTTTTACACACAATTTTTGCACGGAGAAAAAGATACAATGTATTATTTCACTATTCAAGAGTAAAAAACAATAAAGGGGCAAGCTGTATAGTGACTGATCACAGTGTCTGCAAGGGGAACATGGAGACTACAGGGGAACGTGTCAGCAGGAGATAGGGAAACAGCAATACACTGATTTTCCCAGTGAAGAGCTGTGCATTGGGGGGCGTCAACACAAGTCTTGACTATTGGAAGACGGGCAGGTTGAGTTCCCAAGTAGAATGCAAAGAAGAACACTTACCACACTGGAATAGATGTGCTTCAATGCCTAGTGTGGTCAATTTGAAATAGGAAAGCAGAAAGACTGGCAGGATCACCAGGTATTTCACACAAAGGAAGCAATTCAAAGAGAACAGCATACATGTTATTGGTACCTTGGTGCTTACCTAGTGTTTTATCAGGCAAACTTTTCTGGATCTAGTATTGTTTTTCTTTATTTTCAAAATATATATAATAAATTAATTGTTATCATCCCAGTCCTTAGAAAATGAGAGGAGAGGCAGAAATGATAGCAACATGTGGAATGGTGATTTTGCTTCTAATGCTTAGATTTAAATATAGGCTGTAGCTAAAGACAATACCATGGTTTTTATTTTTACATATGTAAAAAGGTGCTTAAAGGGGTTGTAAAGGTTCCTTCTTTAAAAAAAAAACAAAAAACAAACATGTCATACTTACCTCCACTGTGCAGCTCGTTTTGTACAGAGTGGCCCCGATCCTCGTCTTCTGAGGTCCCTCAGTGGCTGTCTCGGCTCCTCCCCGCATCAGCTAACCCCCGTTCTGGGAAGTGCTCTCCCAAGGGGGTTAGCCTGCGGGCTCGCTCCCGTGATACAGTCGGCGGCTATAGCCGCCGACTGTATAACTCGGCCCCGCCCCCCAGCGCGCCGCATCATTGATTTGATTGACAGGAGCGGGAGCCTATGGCTGCGCTGCTATCAATCATCCAATGAATGAGCCGAGAAGCCCGGTTGAGAAGCCAGCGGGACTTTCGAGGGCTCAGGTAAGTAAACGGGGGGTCTGTTGGGTCGCTAATCGTCCGATGTTTCTTCACCTTAATGCATAGATGCATTAAGGTGAAAAAACATGTATCTTTACAACCCCTTTAAGCCCTGGTGCACACCAGTTCGGCTTTAAAATTTCACTACTTCAGCGCAATTACAAAGCCGCAGATCAGTAAGATTTAGACCTCCTATTTAATTGCAGCTTGCAACAAAATCACAAAAAAGTAGAGCAGGAACCTTTTTCAAAGTCGCTGCAACTTGAGTCACAACAATTTGAATGATATTATTGCCAGCAATGGGGTGCAACTTGTCATGTGATTTTGAACTGTCAAATTGCATGACAAATCACACTTGTGTGAACCAAGTCTTAGGCAGGAAAGACATTTGCAGTTGTTAAACTTGAATAATCTTAATGGGAAGTTGGGAATGCCAAATGTGGAAACAAGAACCTATGCTCACAATTTGTGGTACTGTAGTTCGACACTGTATGAGAATCAAAGAGTAATGAGCAAACTACAATATAGTTCACCACTCTGTAAAGGGCCTCCAAAATGGAAAGAGTCCTTGAGCAACTTAAAAAACATAGCCGATTCTACTCTTCCTTTGCATGGGGCCCAATTTCTTGCAGTCATCATAAGGACTGTGGTTCCAGGCCCTTGTGCTTACTGCTGGTGGGATACTCAATGTGCCTTTTAAACAAGTAGTTGTAGCTACTAATTGCCAAGAACGTATTTTACTTTACTTCTTGGAATGGGTTGCCTGTCTTAGTCAAGTGGAGTTAAAGAACCACAGACCTTCCTTCTATCAGGTATTATTTATTTTTTATATACACAAATTAGATGTGCTTCTGTTGCGGTAAGGATCTCACCTTTTGCTTAATTTTCAAGAGATTTGAAAGAGAGGACTCCTTGTATAATGCAACATTACTACTACACTCCCTCATCCATGTCTTTATGGGCCTTGCTTTGTGCACTGGTACTCAGTCATATTGGAACAGGAAGGGGCCATCCACAAAGTTGGGAGCATGAAATTGTCCAAAATGTCTTGGTATGCTGACGCCTTAAGAGTTCCTTTCACTGGAACTAAGGGGCCAAGTCCAACAAGCCCAACCCCTGAAAAACAACCCCACACCATAACAGCACAGAATCCTGACCTCAACCTGATAGAACACCTTTGGGGTGAATTAGAGTGGAGACTGCGAGCCAGGCCTTCTCTCCAACATCAGTGCCTGATCTCACAAATGTGTTTCTGGAAGAATGGTCAAACATTCCCATAGACACACTCCTAAACCTTGTGGACAGCCTTCCCAGAAGAGTTGAAGCTGTTTTAGCTGCAAAGGGTGGGCCAACTCAATATTGAACCCTACGGACTAAATGCCCTGTACACATGGTCTTATTTTCCGATGGTAAATGTGTGATATGACCTTGTTGTCGGAAATTCCGACCGTGTGTGTGCTCCATCACACATTTTCCATCGGAATTTCCGACACACAAAGTTTGAGAGCTTGCTATAAAATCCGTTGTCGGAAGTTCAGATCGTGTGTACACAAATCCGAGGCACAAAATGCCACACATGCTCAGAATAAATTAAGAGATGAAAGCTATTGGCTACTGCCCCGTTTATAGTCCCGACGTACGTGTTTTACGTCACCGCGTTTAGAACGATCGGATTTTCCAACAGCTTTGTGTGACCGTGTGTATGCAAGACAAGTTTGAGCCAACATCCGTCTGAAAAAATCCATGGATTTTGTTGTCGGAATGTCCGATCAATGTCCGACCGAGTGTACGGGGCATTTGACTGGGATGCCATTAAAGTTCATGTGCGTGTAAAGGCAGGCATCCCAATACTTTTGGTAATATAGGGTATGTCAGGATGGGCCAAATGCTCAGTACATGCCCCGCTTATCAGTCCAAGCCACGCTTGTTCTGGTAACATTTCCCATTAGCTTCTTCCTAGCTTGTTATTGGTCAGTAGGATTTCAATTCAATTACTGTCTAAAAAAAATAGTCTGGGCATGTTAAACTTCTTGTATTCTACTATGATATATAAAGACTTATGCCCCGTACACACGGTCGGATTTTCCGATGGAAAATGTTCGATCGGAGCGCGTTGTCGGAAATTCCGACCGTGTGTGGGCTCCATCGGACATTTTCCATTGGATTTTCCGACACACAAAGTTGGAGAGCAGGAGATAAAATTTTCCGACAACAAAATCCGTTGTCGGAAATTCCGATCGTGTGTACACAAATCCGACGGACAAAGTGCCACGCATGCTCAGAATAAATAAAGAGATGAAAGCTATTGGCCACTGCCCCGTTTATAGTCCCGACGTACGTGTTTTACGTCACCGCGTTCAGAACGATCGGATTTTCCGACAACTTTGTGTGACCGTGTGTATGCAAGACAAGTTTGAGCCAACATCCGTCGGAAAAAATCCTAGGATTTTGTTGTCGGAATGTCCAAACAAAGTCCGACCGTGTGTACGGGGCATAATGCTTTCAGTACAGCAGCCTTTTAACACATACAGAAAGTGAAATTACATTTTAATCTTAGGCTGAAATTAACTGAACTTGCTTAACTTACTACACTCTAAAAATATCTGTCTGGTGATTTCAGCACTAAAAGCCCAAAGGCTTCTTTCACAGTACATTACCAAGTTTACGCCTAATCTGAGGTCATTTAGTCATAAGTCGGGGAGTGTGACATTTCAAACTAGTCTTGGCAATACGTTAGGACTGTTTCCAGTCAGAATACATTGTGGTAGACGTACTGTGTACACTTTAAACACACAATGCTGAGCTCTCATAGGCCAGTCATTTCTTCCCGTCTGCAGCTACTGCACAGATCTGGCACAAACCTTCTAACTGTAGCCGCATTGTGCATTATACATTATTTCAACAGATTCCAAAGGCATTAAATAATGGGAAAGACTCTCTGGCTATCGTTTTACATAGGTTTATGTAAAAAATAAAAGAGGAATGTTAAATAACAATGAAATGCAGTCAGACCACGATACATTACTCATAATAAAGCAATATTAACTAACACGCTACGCTTACTGCATTGTCTTACAAGGATGTAAGGTATGAAATATTTAAGAAAAGCTCCAGGCGGCCATAAAAAAAAAGTCCAATTATACATTAAAGCAGTAGTAAACTGCAAAGAAAAAACTAAAAAAAAAATGGTCTCCTAGCACATTATGTAAGAGTTACTTTAGAATGAAGCGCTTTAGTCCACTGTCACCGCTGACAGGGCTTCTATCTTCACCCGATCTTTCCTCTGGGTTCACAGTAAATGGCCAGGCCGCAATGACATCACTCTCGCGCACATGTCACGGCCGCATCACGGCTCTCTCAATGGATGGCATGCTGTCCGTTAAGAGTGCACTGCTCATGCACCGGTGTTAACGGCTACTACTGTTGTAAATATCTCCTAAACAGTGCATGTTTGGGAGATATTTACTGTAACTACAGATACGCCGTATCCTAGGCTTACCTATAGGTACAAGTGAACAAGGTGGGCTTTACTACCATTTAAAATAAGAAACCATTGTTTGTATTTATTTTTAGATACAAGTTGTATATGCCTGAGCATAAATTTATACTAGCAACCTGTAATTCTTTGCAGAGCAGCATTCACGCTGGGGAAAATTAGGCCTATAGCCAGTGAGGGACCTATGTCTTTGTACAAGGACTGTCAGGCTAATGCTGTTAAAGAAGAGTTCCATCCAATTTTGAGAGGTCTTAAACGAAAGACCACCTCTCCACCCCTCATTTTTGGATATTTAAAAAAAATGTTTTTCTTTTTCTAGTACCTTTTTTGGAAGTACTACTTCCGATCCAGCCGGGCCGTGGCCCAGGACATTACATCCTCTTCTACGGCGAGCCCCCCGTTGTCTTCTGGGACCTGTGGTTGTCCCAGAAGACAAGCTGGCCATTCACAAAGCGCCAGGTGACTTGCGGAAATCGGCATTGAAGCTGCAAGGCTCCACTGCCGGTTTCCCTTAGTTGGAATGGCGGTGCCTGCACCCGATCCGATGGATGGATCGGCCTCGGGGGCGACATCGCGGGCTCCCTGGACAGGTAAGTGTATTTATTAAAAGTCAGCAGCTAGAGTGTTTGTAGCTGCTGACTTTAAAACTGGAACACCGCTTTAACATGCTTACTGGAGGGGCTGCAAATAAACTTATTATACTGCTGCTCATTCATTGGCCATTCAACTATAGTATAGTTATCCTTCAGGCTTCATGCACATAGTCGCATTTGCCAGTACAGCATAAAAAGGCTGCATATTTCTGGACTGGTGACTGGGTAAAGTTGCCCATAGACATGAGTGGGTGAAGATGGCCATACACAACTATGCATCACTATTATCAAAAGGTATAGCATGCGCACAGACTTAGCTTCCTGAATGCACACTACCTGATTGCGGGATATTATATTAAAATGGTTGTAATGCTACGTACAGTGTCCTTCACCCATTCATGTCTAAGGGTGGCTGCAAATGCACCCATGTGCATGTAGCCTTATAGCAAAACTTTACCCATAACAACTTGATAAAAAAGAATCGTCTTTAGCAAGCAACATACATTCTACAATTATAATTATGCTACCAGAATTAGTGTGTGCTGTATATTGTCCCCTGCATTGTTCCTGTTTCTTCTTGCTGAAGGCTGCCATTTTGTTGAAGCCCAGAGCACCTGAGCAGCAGTAAATTTTTAGGCTGTCAGCAGATCTGCCTCTACATTTTTGGTACAATATCAAAAAATAGAGAGCAACTGAGCATGTGTAGAGCATGGTATATTACTGGATTTTAAACAGTATAGACACTTATTTTTAATGTTTTACAAAGTATTACCTGCAAACTTGGCCAGCCTGAAGTGATGCAGCAGGACTGACTTACATTTCTGACTAAAGTTCCATTCCATTGCTCATGTTAGCTCACCCCCTAACCCCTAAGGCATAGTTGCCAACATTGTAAAAAAATTTTTAGGGACATTTTTTGGCTGTAGGCGGAGTCTTGTTATAATCAGGGGGTGGGGCATGCGTTTGTGGGCGTGGCATAGGGGGAAAGAAAAAATGCGGCACACGAAGTGCGCCACGGCGAAAATGGGGGTGGTTTACGCGAAATAGTGGGCATGTCTTAAATGGGCATGGCTCAAAGGGGGTGTGGTTAGAGTCTGAGATGAATGAGGGATGGAGAGGGAAAGGGGGGGAGAGGAATGGAGGGACAGCAGCCCCAGATCCTACACAACAATGGAAATATGTGTATTCTAGAAAGTTTAACAATCAGCAGATAAAGATACTCCAAACACCTGGTGTTAGCACTTCAATCATCCCAACACCAGGGTTGTTATGGTGTCAGGATGATTGAAGTGCATTATTTCTATTATTACATTGTAATATAAAATTAAATCATTCAACTCACCATAATGCTAAATCAGTGGGATCCCTGAGTGTGTCACTAGCCACGTTGCCTGCCACCAGCCGTCCGTCCTTGCATCAGGTGTCCCAGCAGAGTCCGTCCTTGCATCAGGTGTCCCAGCAGAGTCCGTCCTTACATCAGATGTCCCCAGTGGAGCCTCCCCTTACATCAGATGTCCCCAGCGGAGCCTCCCCTTACATCAGATGTCCCCAGTGGAGCCCCCCTCACACCAGGAGTCCCCAGCGGAGCTCCCCTCACACCAGGAGTCCCCAGCAGAGCCCCCCTCACACCAGGAGTCCCCAGCGGAGCCCCCCTCACATCAGGAGTCCCCAGTGGAGCACCCCTCACACCAGGAGTCCCCTGCGGAGCCCCCCCTCACATCAGGAGTCCCCTGCGGAGCCCCCCCTCACATCAGGAGTCCCCAGCGGAGCCCCCCTCACACCAGGAGTCCCCAGCGGAGCCCCCTCACACCAGGAGTCTCCAGCGGAGCCCCCCCCACATCAGGCGTCCCCAGCGGAGCCCCTCTCACATCAGGAGTCCCCAGCGGAGCCCCCCTCACATCAGGAGTCCCCAGCGGAGCCCCCCTCACATCAGGAGTCCCCAATGGAGCCCCCCTCACATCAGGAGTCCCCAGCGGAGCCCCCCTCACACCAGGAGTCCCCAGTGGAGCCCCCTCACATCAGGAGTCCCCTGTGGAGCCCCCCTCACATCAGGAGTTCCCAGTGGAGCCCCCCTCACATCAGGAGTCCCCAGCGGAGCCCCCCTCACACCAGGAATCCCCAGCGGAGCCCCCCTCACATCAGGAGTCCTCAGTGGAGCCCCCCTCACATCAGGAGTCCCCAGCGGAGCCTTCCTCACATCAGGAGTCCCCAGTGGAGCCCCCCTCACACTAGAAGTCCCCATCAGCAGAGTCTTCTTTACATCTGGTGCCCCCCTGTGACATCCAGACTATATGGCCCCCCGTGACATCCAGACTATACAGCCCCCCATGACATCCAGACTGCCCCCCCTGTGACATCCAGACCACCCCCTGTGACATCCAGACCAACCCCCCGTTACATCCAGACCAACCCCCCGTGACATCCAGACCAGCCCCCCGTGACATCCAGACCAGCCCCCCCTGTGACATCCAGACCAGCCCCCCCTGTGACATCCAGACCAGCCCCCCCTGTGACATCCAGACCGCCCCCCCCTGTGATATCCAGACCGCCCCCCCGTGACATCCAGACTGGCCCCCCCGGGACATCCGGACTATACGGCCCCAAAGTTGGTCGAGCGGAGCCGCATGGTTACAGTAGAGATTGAGCTGTACAGTAGAGGTGGCACCGCCCATCCCCCACCCCTTTCCATAACAGGTCACAGAGACTGGCAGCGGGGTGGAGCGGGCTGGGGGTGGGCAGCACCGCAGTTCAATCTCTATTGTAGCCATCAGTAGCCAGCCTACGGTCTCCTTGAACATGGCGGCCGGCGGAGACTTTGCCGGGCGCGGACCACTAGCGGACGGCGGTGAAAATTGGGAAAAAAATAATTTCTCAGGACATCTCCCGTGAAACTATTAGATCAGGAAAAGGGTCTAAATCCCAGGAATGTCCCGAGAAATTCGGGACAATTGGCAGGTATGCTAAGGCTGGCCATAGATGTCTCGTTTTTCGATCAGCCAGATTAGCTGAACCAGCGAACTTTGATTCATCTTTGGGCAACTTTATACTGACGTTATCTGTGCTCCCTTGCTGATCCTTCCTCCAATGCAGCCAGGGATAGCAGTCAAACCCTAACCCATTACCTGCCCTATTTTAACAAATATTTTATATTGTAATACAAGGTTTTTCCTGGTACATGAAGCAAACCTGCCCCTACAGCCTCTTGTACAGCAGGCCACAACAAGCAACCAGAAATAATTTTTCATTCATTGATGTAGATACACTATACTGATAAATTTTTGGAATATCTGTAGCTTAACAACAAATAACTCCTCTGCAACATACAGCCTTTAGCCCTCATTCACATTGAATGTGGCTTTGAAGTAGTGCAAATTCATCTGAAGTTGCACAATTTCAAAGCCACATGTCAGTGCGACTTTAGGTGTGATTCGGAAGACAATTGTGTGGCTTCATGCACAGATGTCTATCCAAGTCACACCCAAAATCGCCAAAAGTAGTGCAGGAACTACTTTTTCAAATTGATGCGGCACCGCAAAGTCGGCATCACACCGATTTGAACACTGCCATTGCCGACAATAGGGCGCGACTTGTCATGCGATTTGACCTGACAAATCGCATGACAAGTCACTCCGGTTGTAAGGGGGGCTTATGTTGCCATTATTTAAACATAAACAAAGCAGAAATAGTTCATACAGCTGCTCACCTGTACAATGAAATTGCAGCCTTTGCATTCTTTGATAGTTAAAAGGAAAAGAGATGTCCTCCAGGTGCAGCGTGGGAAGTAAGGTCTGTATCAGAATGGCTCATAGTGAATTCTGGCATGCCTGGCACAGACCCCATCACCTCGCTCCTAATGGAGTACACCCTTGTCCTTTCTATCTAATGCAGTGGGACAAAAGGATGCAAAGGCTGCACTAGTATTTTACTTTAATTTCAAAGCCCAACAACAACCAGCTGTTGCCTTATAAGTTTATGTTAAATCTCCATTAATAGCTGTAAAATATTGTAATTAGGAATATATTTAATTTAGCTTGTATCTATGCAGGCCGGAACATATTATCTTCACATATATCTCTGGTAGACCAGACAAGTCAGTGCCTAGGCTTGTGTATACAAACAATGTGATCCAAACCTCATTGTTTTACACATACTCACTTCAAAGGATCCCATGCTGGGATATGCAATGAAGGGAGGCCAACCCAGAATCAATACTTAACTACCCGGGAACATTCAAGTTAATCTCCTGCTCAGAATAGTCACAAGGATTTGCATTAAAGGGGACTGACTTATGCAAAGTATAGGGGAGCTCACCAATCAGAGCCACTCTATGCCAACCAATGAGGCATCAGCCTATAATGATATACACAGACTACATGAGAGGTAAACACACATTTGATGGGAGAGTAGCCATCAGAATGGAACCAGGGTTGCCAACCTCCCGAAGCATTTTTTACTGACAAAACATGGAAATTTTACTGACGGAGTACATTTTTTACTGGCAACCTGAAAAATTACAGAACTCCTATTGAAAACTAACACAGTGAATATTTTAACAGTAAAAACATGATGTGGAAACACTGACAATACCCATAACAAAGTAATTTGCATGAGTATACTTAAAAAGTCAACACAGCATGAAATGATCAGCCCCTGATATTTACTGACAGTTGTAAAAAAGATCACAGATTTTTACAAACTATCAGTAAATGTACTGGCGGTTGGCAACCCTGAATGGAACCTTGGTGGAAAGGGTAATTATGAGAAAGGTCTCCCCATGATCAAGGTTGGCTGAGCTGCGACTTTGGGATTGGATAGTCGCATTACTCTGCTAAGCCCTAGTGAAGGCTGAGTTACGCAAGTGACGCTAATCGCGCATGCGCACTGGCGTATCTCAGCGCCTGTGGTGACGTCACAGGGGTGCCCTATTTAAATAGGGCAAATAGCCTGCAGGCTTTGGGAATGCTTGTGAATGCTTGGAAATGCTTGGAAATGCTTGCAGGCTATTGTGTGTGACTTCCCCATACCCCAGTGAGTCAGCTACTGGTAAGTGGCTTTTTTAGACAGGAGGGCAGGCTCTCTCTGTCCCTTATACTGATTTCATGTTTTTTGCAGCCCGAATGGATATTGCTGGAGACATGGATTTCCCACCGCCTGCCTGTGGCCAGCCTCCTCTTAAAAGGTATCGGGACTGGTTTGCCATTCCTGAAGGACCAGTGGTCTGGGGGGGGGGGGTAATTTTGTCTGGTTAACGTTTCTCCTGACTATTCTGTTTTCTGTGGTTCTTTTTCTTTTGTGCTTTAGCCCTTCTAGGTCAGAACAGCAACGCAGCTCTCACAAAGGAAGTGACTCTTCTAAATCACATCACCGGCAATCCTCTTCCAAATCTAAAAATTACAGTTTCCCCTCAAAATCGGGACACCGTAGCGATGAACGCTCTCATTCCTCGGTGGCGCACTCCAGTCTCCAGCCAGTGTCTGCTGAGGATGCAGAATACAAGTACCTGCAGGTAAATCTCTGTGCGATCCCTGCTTCGTCAAAGCATCCAAAGAGAGAGGGGATACAAGTCAGCAACTTAAAACCCTAGTTGAGAGGGTCCATCAGGCTTGGTGGATGCCCTGACTGAGAAATGGTGGTTCACCAGAGCCTATGCCTTCCCACCAACTCCTATGATCCTTCAATTCCTGAAAAGATTCAGGTCGGAGATAGCAGAGGTGATAGCTATAATTCCCTACTGGCCCAACAGGCCTTGGTTTCCTCTCTTAACGCTCCTCAGTGTCCGGGATCCGATTCCTTTACCATCCAGACCAGACCTTCTGTCTCAAGGATCGAGACTACATCCTTGCTCGGATCACCTGCGCCTAAGGGCTTGGTTTTTGAAAGGGGAAGGTTGGAGGTGATAGGCTGCCCTGAAGAAGTCATTCCCACTCTCCTTAGTGCAAGAAGAAACAGTACCAATCAGGTATATGAGAGGATTTGGTCGAAGCTTGCCAGCCATATGTCTTCCAGGTCCAATTCCTGTAATAATCCGGCAGTTCAGGACATTCTAAGTTTCCTGCAAACAGGTTTGGATATTTCACTATCCGTCAGTTCTCTTCGTGTCCAGGTTTCTGTAATTTCAGACTTCTCTGGAGTCACATCCTCTGATCCAACAGTTCTTTAGAGGGGCAGTCAGGCTTAGGCCACAGAGAAGACCCAGATTCCCCAAATGGGACCTTCCGTTAGTTCTGGATTTCTTTTCACAACTTGACAAATCACTCTCAGAGAATTAACCCTCAAGACCTCTTTTCTGACAGCCATAACTTTGGCGAAGAGGGTCTCGGAAATTCAATCTCTAGGGTCAAAGGAACCTTTTATCACTTTTTTTCCGGACAGAGTGGTCCTAATTCCAATGCTAGGGACGAATCCCAAAGTTACCTTGGTCTTTCACGAGAACCAGGAAATCACGCTCCCTACCTTTAACTCTGATGGGAGTCTGGATCCACACCCTCTTGATATGGGAGCTACTCTCAAACAATATCTGGAAATTACGACCTCTTTTCCTCAATCTGACTCTCTCTTTGTTCTGTTCCATGGGAAGAATAGAGGCTCCAAAGCTTCCGTCAGATCCATCGCGGCTTGGGTGGTCCAAGCCATCCAATGGGCTTACAGAGAGAAGGCCTTGGCTCCTCCTGACGCGGTTACAGCGCACTCTACTAGAAGTCTTTCAACCTCTTGGGCGGCTTCACGTCATGTTGCACCTGAAGTGATCTGCAGAGCAGCCTCCTGGTCTTCAATTTATACTTTCATGTCACATTACTATGTGGAACCAGCAACTTTATCTTCTGTCAATTTTGGTTTGAAAGTGTTTTCGGTCGACAGTGTTAAATAAATCTTTTGTTCAGCATTTGGCCCACCTGGGTGTGTACGGCAAGTTATTTCCCACACATTGTTGCCATGGAGTCTGTCAGGAAAACCGAAAATTCCTATCAAAATACTTACAATAATTTTCCTTTCCTGATGGACTCCATGGCAGCAGGAGTTCCCTCCCAAATGGCTGAAGTAGGCTAGTTACCGAACATGGCCGGGGGCAGGGAGCAAAGATTTATGGGAGTAGTATCCTATAGGGTAGTAGAGGCGGGACTAAACCCACATGTTGCTGCCATGGAGTCCATCAGGAAAGGAAAATTACAGTAAGTATTTTGATAGGAATTTTCCGTTTTGTTTTTAGTTCTGTATAGTGGGGAAGTGGTAAAACCTCTATCAAGTTTTTGGTTTTTGTTTGTAAGGGCTCTTTCACATGGGCGGTCCCTCTGATGGACTCCACTTTGGTCAGTGGGGGGATCGATCCACTGATTCCCGCTGAGCTGGTGGATGACAGGTCCGTCTCTGCTCACTGTGCTGAGACGGACCTGTCAGAGCCCCACTCTCCTCTATAGAGAGATCATATGAAAACAGACCACCTGTCCGTTTTCATCCGATCTTATCCAATCTGATCCTCCAGATGGATGGAAAATAGGGTCACCATCCATCTGGATTTCACGGACAGGATTGGATATCGGCGGATGTCAGCGGACATGTCACCGCTGACATCCGCTGTTCCATAGAGGTGAATGGAGTGTCCGATCAGGTCCACCTGAAAAACTAACAGGTGGACCTGATCAGAAAGTCTGTGTGAAAGGGGCCTAACTCAGTTGGGGAAAACCACACACCATGTTCTCTGTCACAGAAAGGCACAAAAAGCGATTAAAACCTGAGAGAAGTTCTAACCTTTAACCACTACAGTGTACTTGTTGCTGTTTCTGTCCCCAGAGATTTCCCATTACTTCATGTCCCACTGATTCTCTTTCACTGAGGAAATGGGCAATAGAAATCTGGTTCCAATCTTTCTTGACTCTATGTAAAGCAGCTATTCTCAACCAGGGTTTCATGGAAATGTGGGGTTCCTCGAGAGGTATCTGGGGGTTCCTTGAACTGTGGTTGGACTCCCATTTGTTGATGCCTGCATAGTTCCAGGGCCGATGGCACTTGGCAAAGCCACAAGCATGACACCAATGATATTATAGCTATCTGTACGAGCGGCATTCTGACCACCACCATAAGTGGGACAATCTTCCTACTGATCACCAATGTAAGAGCCATTTTTCCAATGACCCCTTGAATTAGTTTTAGTAAGGGTTCCCCAAGACCTGAAAAATATTTTGGTGGGTCAAGAAAGAGTAATCTGCAGACTAAAAAAAGATTTTGATTGAAGTTTGACTTTGGCTTTAAGCACTTCAGAGTAGGCAGATAAACTTAAGATTTCTTGTTATATGAAACCACCCCTTGCAGATGGTTTTAAAGTGGAACCAAATCCTCACATATCTATTACAGCCAAGGAAGCTGCCATCTTAGCCTCTATTTGATCTGCGGTTGCTATTGTGCTGTGTATGCGGTCAGTTATGACACCAGCCATTGAATGGCTTTAAAGTTTGGTTGAGAGCACAAACAACTTTGACAGTTATCATTCAAGGGTGCCTTGAATTAAACTGTTTTGAGAGACAGTTAAATTGATGCATTTAGTTCCACTTTAAATAAAGACTGCTGACTTTTACACTACTGAGAATGACCAAGTACAGTGAAGCAGTGTATTTTGTAGTTTGGCATTTTTAAAGTCTTCTTCGGCATATTCCAAGATATTTCATACTACCCCTGGTCTGGGTAAAGTAATTTCAAAGGCTTTTCATCCCTTTTGAATAGATTGTGTGCATTGGTGGAACTACCACCTTATTAACTCATGCAGCTGCTATGAGGTTCAGGGTGGATGGGGCCCGACTGGGACCAGAATGGGTCAGTTGTCCACCATCTTCCACATGCAGGACCCAGCGAGCACACTCTTTCTGCCTATGGCTTGCACCTCACAACATATCACCAACGACCATCTCCAAGCTCTTCTGCTAGCCTGAAACGTCCCACTAATAGAGCCCAATTCTGTCCCTCAGAGTGCAGTGATATCACTAACTGCAAGCTGTGCCACTAGCATGTGGGGCAGGCATCCTCTGTGCACCCTGGCTTCTCTTTCTCTTAGATAGCATGCTCCTTACTACTACTTTCCTGCATAGAGGAGTGCTGGCACCTATAAGATCTAGTTGTGGAGTGCAGAGTGAAGAGATGCCTAAGCCTGGTAAATGGTTTCTACCTAGTTTCACAATTGGAGATTCTTGAAGGTGGATTCACGTTTGTGAGATTCCATGTGATGCATTCATTTCGCCCATTTATGAATGGATTGCCAACACACCTCAATGGACCAAAAGGTGTGTTTGTGTGATGTGCTGTTATTGTTTGTGAATGTCACTCCAATGCACTGTTCCCATACACCTGTGTTTCAGTACATCACAATATATGTTAAAGTGTAACTTCACTCTCCTAATCAACATTTTAATCCTCATGCTTCTAGCATTAGTAAATAGATAGGAAAATAGATCACCTTTACTTGTTTTAAACTTTTTTTTCAGTTCACTTCTTCAGTTACTTCCTGGTTTCCTACCTAGGTAAATGATGTTATACATCCCAGGAGTCTTCAGGATGGGAGGAGTGGAGGAGGGGTTTTCTCAGCTAAGCACACCATACTTGAGCTAAGGACAGGAAGTAAAGGCTACATGAATCATTTACCCTTACTCAAGATGGCCACAGCCAGAAAAGCTAGGGGGGGTTTCAAAGAGATTTCTCACCAAAATAAAGCATGGAGACATGGACGGCTGGGGGGGTCAGATGCAGTGAAGATCTGCTTTAACTTACTACTTTGCATTGTGCTACAGTGATAAAACTTGGTGCATGTCCAATTTTTGGTCCACAGTGGTGCTTGGGCAGCCCATTAATTTAAGGTTTGTTTAAGCCAGGTGTGCAGAGCTGTGTTGATCTATGCAGGCTCAATGCAAGAACACACAAAAGAATTGTTTTCTGTCTGCCATATTCTTACCACACATGTGTTATGGTGTGCGTAAAAATGCAGCGTGTCTACCACAAAAAAAGAGTCAATGCACTGCAGCACGTCACAATGCACGCTTGTGCATTGAGCTGAACGTAATGTTATTTTTTTATATTTCAGTAAAGTTAAAATAGAAAAAAATAAAAATAAGTAAGCACATTGTAGCAACATTGTAACAACGCACTGCACCAGCTGTGCAGAATGAAAAACAGTGTGTATGCATTACACTAACCATAATACATGCTGCCGGTGTAAACAGGTCCCTATATGGGCTGCCTTAACATAAGACACATAAATTCGCTACATACCGTGCGTTGACACATTGCAACAGACCACCCTGATGTGAATGGGCCCTAAAATTCTTCTTCCTTCTACTCTAACAAACTAAAGGGCTTTCTTTCTCACCCTTGACCATCAATGCAAGGGAACAGTATTCTTCCTAGTGGTCATCATTGTAAGGGGCACTAATAAAAAAGCTTGCTAAAGCAGAAAATATTGCGGTAGCTTATGGCCTGTGCCACATGGCTGTTGTTCAGGGCCTTTTTTTTTTTCTTTCTGTGTGGCAAGGGGGCACTAGAAACATTTTCCTATGGGGCTCTGTGATTACTAGTTACACCCCTGGTTATATGATTTTATTATGAGCTGTTTATATCCTTGTGCAAACTTGTATTTGCAGGGTTATTCAGCAAATGAATTGTAAGTCGGTACTTTGAAGTTAATGATTTATAAAGACTGCTTTGCTCGCTGTAATTTCTTCTTAGTGACATTTATGATAAGAAAGTTAGGGCAATATCTAAGTTTACAAACTTCATTGCAATTCATCACTGATTTAATATTAAATTGGACATAGTTCACCATAGTTCTACAGGTGCTGTTAAAAATCATTGGTTAAGTGGAATAATTTATGTGTCTTTTATGTCATGCAATAAAATATTTTTGTATATGATATGGATTAAGAGTTTAAAACAAGATTAAAAATGCCATTCTTATGTTTTAAAGCTCATTTGTAGGGATGTGCCCAAAGTGTTCGAGTCAAACATAAGTCTTCCCTGTGGCTCCCCCGTGGCGTGGGGGGGGCCACCTGTTTACATCACCGGGTGGCCCCACTCTCAGCTATATAAGAACTGTCACAGAGAAGAAGCGCCAGTTGGCGGGAGCCTCCCATGGAGGCGGAACGGTTGCGGCTTTTTTAAAAACTTTTTTGGTCCCATCGGGCGGCGTGAATTTACATCGCGGGACATTTTTTTTTTTATCTTTTAGGAAAGGACTTGTCCCAAGTCTCTTGTCTTTTTTACCATTTTTGACACTTTTTTTGTGAAATGGTAGGGGTACAATGTAGGGGGGGAGGCTGGGATCTGGAGGTCCCCTTGATACATGACCTCTGGGGCAGGACCCAGGTCTCCAAACACTTTTTATGACAATAACTTACATATAAGCCTTTAAAATGAGCATTTTTGATTTTTCATGTTAGTGTCCCATGGACTTTAACGATGTGTTCGTCCAAATTTTTTGCCTGTTTGGTAAGTTCTGGTGCGAACCGCACCAGGGGAGTGTTCGGCTCATCCCTACTCATTTGTATAGAAGAAGCCATATACAGTATCGCTCCTCTTATCCAGAAACACAGTATCTAGTCAATGTGGATTTTTTGTAAAGAAGTCTTGATGATACTCAGCAAAAACTTCAAACTGAACTTGATGCACTAAACTTCAAGTGGTATTAAACCCAAAAGCAAACATTTATTATATTGCAGCTTACCAATTCTTAGATATGACTGTGTTAGTTTTCCTTTTTAGGTTTTCTTTCTTTTACTTTTCATCTGGTGATCCAGCCAGTAAGTCTGTTGTTTTTCAACAAAACAAGATCTCCTATAAATATAGCAGTTAGGTTGTTGAGACAAACCATTTACCACTGGCAAGGGTGCTTACAATGATTCATTTTTATTTATTCATGTAAAACATGTATCCCAAAAGAAAAAAAACTGTTGTTTAATTTTTTATGTAGCTGCTGTGTGAGCTGGGGTTTGGCTTCAATTTGTCAGTCCATCTAAATCTGCTAGTACATCTCTCACTCCTCTCCCCCAGAGTGACAATTCTGCTGTCCAAAGGTGCCCCCTGTGCTCTTTTATACAGAGCAGTGCCAGGACAAAGTCATATAGTGCCCAGGGCAAAGATGGCTAACTGTGCCCCCCACTCTCCTGGTCGGGGTAGTCACTGGATGAAAATAATGTCTCTGTATAGGTGGTGTCACGGGATGAAAAAAATGTCCCTGCACTGGTGGTGTCACTGGAAGAAAACAATGCTGACACCTATGGCGTGGGGGGGAATACAGAACCAATAAAGCCTCGCACACATGATTGGATTTTCTGCAGACAAAACCTCAGACTTTTGTCCGAAGGGCATTGGCCAGGAACTTGTCTTGCATACTAACGGCAAGAAATTGTCAGCCAACAAACATGAACGTAGTGACGTACTACATGGTTTTTCAGCTCTTTAGCGTCACCCTTCGGGCTCCTTCTGCTAATTTCATGTTAGTAGAAGTTTGGTGATTGTTGATTCACGCTTTTCAGTTTGCGCTTTTTAATTTGTGCTTTTCAGTTCATTTCTGAACAGCCGTTCATCAACCAGACATGTTGCGGAATCGGAGGAGATAGCGTGTTATTTATTATTGGCCTTGGAGTTATTGCTTTGACCCAAGTCCAGTCCAGGAACAGGAGGAGGAGGATTTCTTGGCCAAAAATTGATTGCTTTATTAATTGTGACCAATTATGTCATATGCCTTTGTTGCGGGAGCTCCAGGAGAATAATCCAGATGATCTTTCTAAATTATCTCCGGATGACAGACCCCAGCTTTCACCAACTCTTGGCATTGTTGACCCCCTATATTAAGAAGCAGGACACATGCATGAGGCTTTTATTTTATTTTTTGGTTGAATAATAATGATTTGATTTGGTATATCTTCTATATTTTTGGATGCATAGAATGCACTTTTTGGTAAGTTCTATTGGCAGATAGCATGTCTAATTTTATTTGTTTTCTTTTTTTAATGCACAATAAAAAAATTGTGGAGAATAATACTTGGCTATGTGTTTTACTTCAATATGTGCAAAATAATTCTGCGCTGCTCACAAAAGAAACAAAAAGCAGCTAACACAACCAACAAAGTATATATGGGAAGAAACAACAAAAAAGTGTAGCGCTAAACAATGTCATGAATGACGATAGATTGGTAGGTATGTGGTGAAGGGAATCACCTATGTAAAAAACTATTCATAAGTAGGTAGTCCTGGTATGGATATTATAACTAAAAGATAACAGTGATTAGTCCTTATGTAGACATATTGTAGACAGGTAATTCCAGTGTCCCAAAAATGCAGATAAGCTCACTACCACCGAGAGAAGGAAAGGCTTACCAGATGAGGTGGACCCGACAGGGCATACGCCAAATTGGGTCAGATAAGGCTTGGGTGGTAGGTGGCTGTAGGTGCCTGTGATCTCACGGATTGCTGGATTCCTCCAAGTGGCATTCGGGTCCTGGAAGGTGTGGGGAGTCCCAAGGGTGTAGATGATCCCGTGGATCCTAGGAGGGATGGGGTATTCCGTGGATGGATCCCTCAAGACAGCATTCCATGGATTAGGTGATGATGTTATTATGGAAAAAAGAAAGGAAGGGCCACATAGTGTAAATCCGAATACGAGAATTTTATTTAAAAGTGAAAGGATATACACTCACGTATAAATCCAAAGTAAAAACAGCGCTGTAACAAAGTGGAGACAGTGGGGTCCTACCCGTCCTAAAAGACGTCATCTGGGATGAAACGCGTCGGGTAGGACCCCACTGTCGCCACTTTGTTACAGCGCTGTTTTTACTTTGGATTTATACGTGAGTGTATATCCTTTCACTTTTAAATAAAATTCTCGTATTCGGATTTACACTATGTGGCCCTTCCTTTCTTTTTTCCATAATAACATCATCACCTAATCCATGGAATGCTGTCTTGAGGGATCCATCCATGAAATACCCCATCCCTCCTAGGATCCACGGGATCATCTACACCCTTGGGACTCCCCACACCTTCCAGGACCCGAATGCCACTTGGAGGAATCCAGCAATCCGTGAGATCACAGGCACCTACAGCCACCTACCACCCAAGCCTTATCTGACCCAATTTGGCGTATGCCCTGTCGGGTCCACCTCATCTGGTAAGCCTTTCCTTCTCTCGGTGGTAGTGAGCTTATCTGCATTTTTGGGACACTGGAATTACCTGTCTACAATATGTCTACATAAGGACTAATCACTGTTATCTTTTAGTTATAATATCCATACCAGGACTACCTACTTATGAATAGTTTTTTACATAGGTGATTCCCTTCACCACATACCTACCAATCTATCGTCATTCATGACATTGTTTAGCGCTACACTTTTTTGTTGTTTCTTCTCTTATGTGTTTTACTTCAAATGACAGTTTGGGAGTAGGCAGTTACATTTTAAAAAATACAAAGTAAAATTAACAAGGGGCACCAACATAGTTGTATCTTTGATCTTACAAAACTACCTGATAATGGTGTTGTGGTAACTTGACCAAAAAAAAAAATAACAAGCATAATAATATTATTCTTGATATCACTAGAAAAAAAAAAAAGCCTTTGAAAATGAGTTTGCAATAACTCCATCAGTATCACCAGCAAAGCAGCTTCATTATTATCCCATTAAAGAAGAAGAGAATTGTGCGCTGCATTTTGAGATTTCATAATTTGCCACGTCACAAATGTTAATTCTCCATTACAAACGCTAGTTTACAAGACCAACCGCTTCTGACTCGTCCTTGCTTCTGAGCATGTGGGTTTGTACTTTGGACCTTTGTCTGACAGACTTGTGTACACACGCTTGGAAAATCCGATAACACACATTTGTCCATGGAAAATTTTAAAGCCTGCCATCCAACATTCGTCTGCGGAAAATCCGACAACAATTGTCGGATTACAAACAGTCGGATTTTCCGCCAACAGCCTGTCATCACACATTTCCCGTCGGAAAATCTGATCGTGTGTACGTGGCTTTAAGCTGTAGTGATTGGTGTCTATTACTGGGAAGCTCCTGCATACAGGCAACGGTTCATACTGGATTAATGCAGAGGTCTGGAAGAAGTACACAGAAATTCAATACCAATGCCATTTGTATTTAGACAATATTGGCTTATCAGAATGTTCAGCTTTAAAACCCAACTCTATTGTTTTATTGTGCCACTTCTAGAAAAAAAAAAAATCAGCTCTGGCTCTTCTCTCCTACGCTATTTACTACACACTCATCTGCTCTGTGGTCCAGATCGACAGTATCTCACAAAGTGCCAGTGGTTTAGACATTAATGACTGTGTATTGAGTTATTTTGAGGGGACAGCAAATTGACACTGTTATACAAGCTGTACACTCACTACTTTACATTGTAGTAAAGTGTCATTTCTTCAGTGTTGTCACATGAAAAGATATAATAACATTTTTACAAAAATGTGAGGGGTGTACTCACTTTTGTAAAATACCGTAGTCCTTTTTTGGGTTATATGATGCCCAGGATCATTTAGCTCACTTCTGTTGAGTAAAGATCACCAAGTGCCCTGCACTTAACAGTACAATGATGTAGAGGATAGCAGCAATACTCTTAGCATTACCGAGGACGGCTCAGCACTGGGGGAGAGGCTAGGTGGATTAGGACCACTCTCACCTCTGTACACTCTCACATTCTGTATTTTCACCTTCTGAAGCTCTTACAGTATTTCTTCACTTCATTATAGGGAACTGGTAAAATAGAAAAATATAAACATGTTTTTTGGTTTAAAGCGGTATTAAACCCAAAACCATAAATTTAACCTATTGCAGCTTAACAATCATTAGATGTGGTGGCTGCATTCGTTTTCTTTTTTTGGCTTTTTTCGTCTGTTTTCAACTGGTGATCTGGCCTGTAACACACTTCCTGTATTAGAATGCCTACACTCTGGATGAAGAAGCAACAGAAACACCTTTGAACAGCAGCATTGATAATCTTGGGAGAGGGGAGTGTTAGAAGTACTAGCAGATTTAGATATACTAACAAATTGAAGCCAAACGTCAGTTCTCACATTTTAAGCAGTCACAGGAACAGTTTTCATTTTCTTTTGGGATAAAGTTTTTTATACAAATGAATGAAAGCTTGAACGCAGCCCTGTCAGTGGTAAATGGTGTGTCTCAATCCTCTAAGTGCTACATTGGCAGGGCAGCTTGTTCTGTTAAAAACCAACAGACTCACTGGCTGGATCATCAAGTGAAAATAGAGGAAAGAAAGCCTTAAAAAGAAAACAAATGCAGCCACCACATCTAATGCCCGTACACACGATCGGACTTCCAAACAACAAAACCGTGGAATTTTGTTTGAAGGTTGTTGGCTCCAACTTGTCTTGCTACACACGGTCACACAAATGTTGGCCAACAATTACGAACGTAGTGACGTACAAGACGTACGGCGAGCCGATAAAAAGGAATTTCAATAGTCATGTGATATCCCTATTACGAACGCTAGTTTTACAAGACCGAGTGCTTCCGGCTCGTCCTTGATTCCGAGCATGCGTGTTTGTACTTTGGACTTTTGTCTGATGGACTTGTTTACACACGATCGGAAAATCCGACAACACACATTTGTTGGCTGAAAATTTGAGAGCATGCTAGACAACATTTGTTGGCTCAAAGTCCAACAACAAATGTCCGATGAAGCGTACACATGGTCGGACCTACCGCCAACAAGCTCACATCCAACATTTCCCGTGGGAAAATCTGATCGTGTGTACGGCATAAGAATAGGTTAGCTGCAATAGAATAAATGTTTGCATTTGGGTTTAATACAACTTTAGTGCTACCCCCAGGGGAACCACTAAATTGTTTTGAAATTTCTCTGCACACCTCCCTCACCCGGCACTTACCGACACACCTTAAGATATTTCAAAGAATTTATTAGGCCAAGCATAACCTAAGGCGAGTGATTGATGAAAAGAAAATGAAAATAGATGGCTGGCAAAGTTGGGCCCTTGAAAAAAAGGATAACAGTTCCCAGCAGACAACAGATTAGCTTATGCAATGTTAGTTTCTTACCAGACCCAGAGCACCTTCTTCTGGGTCTCTAGACACGTGCTCTGATTCAATAAAAGTCAAGTTCAAGTTAGACAGGGATAGAAGTTGCTGTGATCTCTCTCTTCCACACCTGCTGAGGCAGCTCCTTTTTTCCTTCCTTATAAGTGGTGGGAGTACTTTCTAGTACAGTCTGATCACACCAGGCAACCACATTCCACCTCAGGTTGCTCTATGATTACTTTTTCCCAATTGTCTTCAGCTCAGCTATGGCAGAGTTCTATTGAGCCAGGAGTCCAGTCTCTTTTTCACCCTCCCTGCTTGATTACAGCCTGTCCTCTTCTTTCCTCTCAGCCTGAGGACCCACTCACCCTTGCTCTGTTGCATCAGCCAATCACCTCCAGGATTCAATCAGACCCAGCCAAGATGGCTGCCCCCTGCACTAGAGACACTCTATAGACGAGCATCACAAAGTGGTCTCCTTAAATCAGCTATAGTCCTGGTTACACCACTTTAAAGAATAGCAGTTTTTTTTTACCAAATAAAGCCAAAAAAAAAAAAAAGGCAAATAAACCTTTATTTTTATAAAACTTTCAATACAATAAAAAAAACTACTACACTTTTGTGTTGCCAGTGGGGGTGCAGAATCTATGTGGATGTTGCAAAGGCACCCAGAGCAACAGGCATAACAAGAGAAACATCATCTAGAGATATTGTACCACAGCCAGTTGCAATATTTTTAAGATCACAAAAGAACCTTGATCCACATGCATTGGAATGTCAGCCCTTGAGGCTTCCAAACCAAGTTGTCTTCAGCCACCTGGAAACAGACTGGGAAAATACTGAAGGGAACAAGGGATCAGAGAGGCATAAATCCTCAGCATGGTCAACTTAGAGCCTTAAAACCTAGTCAATGCTGGTAAAGCACAAGATCTGTTATGTTGTCCTTGTGACTTAGGAATTCTCTGTGTGACTTTGAAATCTTCTTAAAGGGGTTGTAAAGGTTCATTTTTTATTTTTTAAAAATAACAAACATGTTATACTTACCTCCACTGTGCAGCTCATTTAGCACAGAGTGGCCCCGATCCTCCTGTTCTGGGGTCCCACGGCGGGGGTTACCTTGCGGGCATGCTCCCGTCTCATACACTCTGCGACCATAGACACAGAGTGTATGTCTCGGTCCCGCCCCCGGCGGCCGCGTCATTTGGATTTGATTGACAGCAGCGCGAGCCAATGGCTGCGCTGCTATCAATCCATCCAATGAAGAGCCGAGAAGACCGGGCAGAGAAGAGCCGAGAAGCCAGCGCATTCTCGATGCGGGACTTTCGAGGGCTCAGGTAAGTAAACCGGGGGGCTGGGGGGCCTGTAACTATCAGATGTTTTTTCATCTTAATGCATAGGATGCATTAAGGAGAAAAAATCGGAAGGTTTACAACCCCTTCAAGCTTTATTAGTAAGCGAGGACCCACTAAGTGTAAAATAAACAGAATACCACCAGAATAGTTTACAATTAATATTAAACAATTCTCAAATTTTTCATTTGTAGTTAATTGAATTTATAGGTGTAGCACCCTGTAGTTTAGGCAGGGAGCTCCTCACCGATTTACTTGCCAGGAGTAATTATCCTGGTTGATAGAGATCCATTGATTTCTCCCTAAGTTTGGCCTTGTTGCACTTTTCTCTTCTACTACTAAGTGGTCAGGTACTTGGTGGTACTAGATATGAGAAGGGCAACCCAAGGTCAGGTTATGGGTATATGGGGTATCTCAGCCAATGGACAGGGGTTTTCTTGAATCCCTTGGCCTCCTGGGAGCACCTATATATTTGGGTGGAGTCAGGTGATCTATGTACTGTGCCACCTGGATGGCTGTCTGGGTGGACGTGTGTCCTCCGCCCGGGGCTGCTAGGCCAGAGATTGGGCCTATCCCAGGGGCATCTGGCTGGCAGGCTGTGTGAGGGCCTATCCAGAAGTAAGAGGGCAGCGCAGGGTTGGGATTGCGGCTTGCAGTCCAACCAAAAATGACGGTTCTGCCGTCATAGGTAGAAGGGGAGCTGTCACCATTAAGGGACCAACCACCTTTACCAGGGACCACAGTGAGTAACTGAAACAAGTACCTGAGCAGTATTCTCACCGAACGGGCACGGTGGAGAATCGGGAAACTTCAGGTGGTGAACAAGTCAGGGACCCAACCAGCGGAGGTGAAGCTTGCAGAGCAGCCTTGTGTGTCAAGCCAGGGACCGAGCCGGTCAGCAGGCATGAAGCTTGAGAAGTATTTGGAGTGTCAAGCTAGGGACCCAGCAGGGAAGCGTGGGTGATGTTTGAGGGTGATACCACCGCAAGGATTAGAGGAGCTCAAGGGATTCAGAGTCAGTGAATCAATGGGTCTAGTGAGAGACCGAGAGATCAGTGTTGAAGAACTACAAGAAGCAGTTGTAGTGAAGCTGAGGGAATTGTTATTTTTGAGTTAGAAACTGTTAAAGACTGTTGCCATAGGAGACAGCATTCCTGCATGTGCAGATGTGGTTCCTTGCTGGGGCCTTTCTCTGCACGGCTGTCCTCCTACTGAAGTTTCAGAGTCTGCCAATTGAATCTACAACTACTTAAGGGTGTCCTGGCAATAACCCTCTTTCCCCCAAAAATACAAAAAGGACTGTTAAGAGAAATAAAACCTCTTTTACATCCAAGAAGTGTTTGGCGCCCAATGACTTTCACTATCTTTGCACCCACTATGCCTCACAAGCCACTACATATTGAAGGATGTTATCTATCTTTGGTCTTAGAGGTCCTCATTAGACTGGAAGAGGCTAAAGTCTTAGCTGTCATCTTAAAGTGGAATTAAAGGCTAGAACAAACTAAGCATAAAACTGCTACAACCTCCCTTCTAATGCCCTGTACACACGATAGGATTTTCTGATGGAAAATGTGTGATAGGACTTTGTTGTTGGAAATTCCGACCGTATGTAGGCTCCATCACACATTTTCCATAGGAATTTCCAACACACAAAGTTTGAGAGCTTGCTATAAAACTTTCCGACAACAAAATCCGTTGTCGGAAATTCTGATCGCGTGTACAGAAATCCGATGCACAAAGTGCCACGCATGCTCAGAATAAATTAAAAGACAAAAGCTATTGGCTACTGCCCCGTTTATAGTCCCGACGTATGTGTTTAACGTCACCGCATTCAGAACAATCGGATTTTCCAACACCTTTGTGCGACCGTGTGTATGCAAGACAAGTTTGAGCCAACATCCGTTGGAAAAAATCCATGGATTTTGTTGTCGGAATGTCCAATCAATGTCCGACCGTGTGTACAGGGCATTACACCTATATTACAAAACAGAAAGTGCAGCGCTAGTAAATGAGTGGGATGAGAGGACTATAAGCACAATACATTCCACCACAGTGTGTGTGTAATCAGTCCAAATATCCGGTCCACAATGATCTTCAAAGTGTGGAAAAATGCATACTTTATAAAAGCGGTGATTTCAGGAGCCCACCACCACGGTAACAATTGGCCTCTCACCTGATGTAATGGACCCTTAGATTATAGGAGGGTCACAAACGCCTTAGTCATAAACCAATGGATATGCAGCACATCAATCAGGGACCAGGTACAGGAACTCCAATACGACCATCTGATGTAATGGACCCTTAGATTATAGGAGGGTCACAAACGCCTTAGTCATAAACCAATGGATATGCAGCACATCAATCAGGGACCAGGTACAGGAACTCCAATACTCCAATACGACCATATAAGATATAAATGGCAAAAGAATAGTGCTCTCCGTTTGATAAAAGCTTTATTATGAGAAGTAAAATCGAAACACTCACATGTGTAGTACTTGGTACAAGCAAAACGCAAAAAGTACTACACATGTGAGTGTTTCGATTTTACTTCTCATAATAATTTTATCAAACGGAGAGCACTATTCTTTTGCCATTTATATCTTGCATGCATTTTTCCACACTTTGAAGATCATTGTGGATCATTGTGGACCGGATATTTGGACTGATTACACACACACTGTGGTGGAATGTTTTGTGCTTATAGTCCTCTCATCCCACTCATTTACTAGCGCTGCACTTTCTGTTTTGTGTTTATTGAGGGATTTGAAATTTGACCCTGGTGTTCAGCTGCTGTTCTTATTATTTACCATTTCGCGCTGATTTATTTTCTACTTTTTTTTATTTTTATTACACCTATATTAACCACTTCAGCCCCAGAAGATTTGGCTGCTCAATGATCAGGCCATTTTTTGCGATACGGCACTGCGTCGCTTTAACTGACAATTGCGCGGTCGTGTGATGCTGTAACCAAACAAAATTGACATCCTTTTTTCCCACAAATAGAGCTTTCTTTTGGTGGTATTTGATCATCTCTGCGTTTTTTATGTTTTGCGCTATAAACAAAAGAAAAGCGACAATTTTGAAAAGAACACAATATCTTTTACATTTTGCTATAATAAATATCACACATTTTTTTTCAAAAAACTAATTTTTTCCTCATTTTAGGCCGATATGTATTTTTCTACATATTTTTGGTAAAAAAAAAAAATCGCAATATTGATTGGTTTGGGCAAAAGTTATAGCGTCTACAAAATAGGGGATATATTTATGGCATTTTTATTATTTTTTTTTTTTTACTAGTAATGGCAGCGAACATGCCCACAACTTTGAAGATGTTTTTTTTTTGTGAAGCAAACAACAAATAGGACAAAATAACAGAAAAAGTCAATGTGCATAACTATTCACCCCCCCAAAGTCAGCACTTTGTAGAGCCACCTTTTGCGCTTATCACAACTCCAAGTCACTTTGGATAAGTCTCGATGAGCTTGCCACATTTTACCACTCGGATTTTTGCCCATTCCTCCATGCAAAACTGCTCCAGCTCCTTCAAGTTGGATGATTTGCGCTTGTGAACAGCAATCTTTAAGTCTGACCACAGATTTTCTGGATTTTGGATTGAGGTCTGGGCTTTGACTGGTGGAAGGTGAACCTCCGTCCCAGCCTCAAATCACACACAGAGTGGTACAGGTTTTGCTCAAGAACATCCCTGTATTTAGCACCATCCACCTTTCCCTCAACTCCGACCAGTTTCCCAGTCTGACTGCTGAAAAACATCCCCACAGCATGATGCTGCCACCACCATGTTTCACTGTGGGGATGGTGTTCTTTGGGTGATGTGATGTGCTGGGTTTGCGCCAGACATAGCATTTCTTTGATGGCCAAAAAGTTCAATTTTAGTCTCATCAGACCAGAGCATCTTCCTCCATACATTTTTGGAGTCTCCCACATGCCTTTTCGCAAACTCAAAATGTGCCATTTTGTTTTTTGCTGAAAGTAATGGCTTTCTTCTGGCCACTCTGCCATTAAGCCCAACTCTATGGAGCGTATGGCTTATTGTCGTCCTATGTACAGATACTCTAGTTTCTGTTGTGGAACTCTGCAGCTCCTCCAGGGTTACCTTAGGTCTCTGTGCTGCCTCTCTGATTAATGCCCTCCTTCCCCAGTCCGTGAGTTTTGGTGTGTGGCCGTCTCTTGTTCTTTCCATTTGGTTATGATAGATTTGATGGTGCTTCTAGGGATCATCAAAGATTTGGATTTTTTTTATAACCTAACCCTGACTTGTACTTCTCAACAACATTGTCCCTTACTTGTTTGGAGAGTTCCTTGGTCTTCATGGCAGTGTTTGGTTAGTGGTGCCTCTTGCTTAGGTGTTGCAGCCTCTGAGGCCTTTCAAAAATGTGTGTATATGTAATGAGAGATCATGTGACACTTAAATTGCACACAGGTGGACATCATTTCACTAATTATGTCACTTCTGAAGGTAATTGGTTGCACCAGAGCTTTTTATGGGCTTCATAACAAAGGGGTTGAATACATACGCACATGCCAATTATCAGTTTTTTATTTCTGAAAATTTGTTTTATGTATATATTTTCTAATTTTACTTCACCAACTTAGACTATTGTGTTCTGATTCATCACATATAATTCAGATTAAAAAAACATTGCACTAAAGGCTATAATGTAACAAAATAGGTAAAAAGCCAAGGGGGTGAATACTTTTGCAAGGCATTCTAGCCTAGAATTCCACTTCAATTTTGAGAAGTAAAATGCAAGAGCAGAATGACTGGTGTGGGATATTTGAGAAGGTTTCTTAATCAAGAAAAAGTAATATACATACTGAAGGCAGGGTCATGTGGGAACTCTCATGCCTACACAGCTAAAAAAGGGGCAATGGAAGATTCTTCAAACTCAGTGACATACAGTATATAGGAATTCTTACTGTGTGAAGGCATCTGATGACATTGTAGCTCTACTCCCATTGTGTCAAATGTTGGCATCTTGAAACATACTATAAAAACAGCATGCCTCCCAGTTAGGGTTGCCACCTTTTCTTCAAGCCAAACCCAAACATATTAGCAGCGCACGGAAATTTTTCTTTTTTCAATAGTACATTAAATTCATTACCTCTGTACAATGCAAGGCAATTTTTATGTATTTATGTAGTATACACTGTACATATATTTTGTAATTAAATAACATTTCTAATCATATGGAGTTAATCACAAGAGTCCCCCTTTACATCAGAGTCAACAAAGTTGACATGCTTGGCTTACAATTGCAGTGAGCAACCCTGCTGGGTAGCCACAGTCTGGGCCAGGGGTGGACTGATAACTCAGGGGGCCGCCGGGCAATTGAAGATCATGGGTCCCCAAGGTTTAAAATGGCTGTCTCATGGGAGCCAACATTAATGTGGAAGGCCGAAGCTTAGAGGCACCGAGCTCTGCTAGCGGCCGAGAAAGGGTTAAAACCACCGCAAAGCGCCGCTGCAGCGGCGCTTTGCCGGCGGTATAGCTGCGCTGCCCCATTGATTTCAATGGGCAGGAGCGGTGGAGGAGCAGTATACACATCACTCCTTCACCGCTCCAAAGATGCTGCTAGCAGGACTTTTTTACAGTCCTGCCAGCGCACTGCCTTCGGGCTTTCACACTGGAGTGTGAGGAGCTGCTCTTTCAGGGCGCTTTGCAGGCGCTATTTTTAGCGGTGTAGTACTTGCAAAGCGCCCCAGTGTGAAAGGGGTCTAATCCTTCACAGCAACTCCTGCAAAACAAATCCTGTCAGCTTTCCACCCTAGGAGACTCAGACAAAAACTCCCAGCTCACCTCTTCCCTGCATGTAGTGTGAGCAGCACCAGCCCGACATTATCTACTCCTCCGACATGATCTCCTCCTCAGCTCTGCTTCCCGGGTTCTCTAAGCACACTGCACTAGTGATCGGGGGGGGGGGGGAGAGTTAAGTCACTGATAAGAGAGACCCTGCAGGAGCCTGGGGGGGGGGGGGGAGACAGGAATGAGCTTTAGATTCTAACAAACTCACCAGCAGAGTGTATTTATGGAGAAGCAGTGACACTGCTGCTGTCTCCACAGTGACAAATATGCTAATGGGGCTCCCCCTGCCTGAATGGTCTGTCCGGGTTTCAGATAGTCTGAAAACTGGGCAGATAATTCAGAACCCGGACTGTCCGGGTGAATCCCGTACAGGTCACAACCCTACTCCCAGAGGTACTGTATATGTGAAGAGGAAACTTTGAAAATAGTCTACAAATCTTATTAAACACTGAGCAGTAATGCTATTTATCACAATTTACAGTTATGTAAAAACATTGGTATTATTCACCAGATTTCTTTCCCCATGGCTGGAAGTACTTCGGTTTACATTCACTTATATGCCTTTTATGAAGTACACTCAAAAAATCAGCTTGTTGCATGTTGAAGTGGTTGTAAAGCATCCATATACCCAGTGAAGTAACTGGCATCAATTTATACATAAAAATGAAACAAATCCTCTTATATAAGTTGTACCTGTTTATCTAGGGTCTTCTCTTCTCTAAACCGCACCCCTTCACACTACACACAGGATGAGAGCTGAGGCTATCAATCAGAAGGAGATCCCTTCCATGTCACCTTTTTTCTATTGGTGTCAGGAATACTCATCAGAAGTGATTCATGTTGATAACAAAGGCACGAAGCAGCAGACAAAAATGACACTCAGTGCTCCTAATTGAGGCAAGTACACACTCTAGAGGGATATGCTTTGTTCACATTTCATGTCTGAGTTTTGCAACCACCTTAAGGCTACTTTCACACTGAGACGCTTTACAGGCGCTACAGCGCTAAAAATAGCGCCTGTAAAGAGCCTCTCCTGTGTCTCCAGTGTGAAAGCCCGAGTGCTTTCACACTGGAGAGGTGCGCTTGCAGGACGGGAAAAAGAGTCCTGCAAGCAGCATCTTTGCAGCGCTATAGAAGCAGTGTATTCACTGCTCCTAAAGCGCCCCTTCCCATTGAAAACAATGGGGCAGCGCCGCAAACCCGCTGGCAAAGCGCTGTTTTAACCCTTTTTCGGACGCTAGCGGGGGTTAAAACCGCCCCGCTAGCGGCCGAATAGTGCCGCTAAAACGACGGTATATTGGTGCTAAATATAGCGCTGCTTTACCGCCGAAGCCCACAGCGCCCCAGTCTGAAAGTAGCCTTAATGCGATTATCAGAAGAGTTAAATGGCAATGCATATAAAATGCAGTTAAAACACACCTAAGATGCACCACACTGCAACAGCATGTGAAAAATGCAGTTATTAAGGTAGCCTAAAGGATAAATTGATTTGTTGCCTACAACAATCAATATCCATTTACATTTTTAATATAAATGTTTTTTTTTTTTTTTTAGATAAATGAAAAGAAAATGGCATGGTTGGTATAGTAGAGACTGTGACTTAAAGCTTTTACATTTTAAGTATTTTTAAAATGTAAGTTTAGCAACTGTCACTTGCCATTTAAAATACCTGCAGCTTCCTATAGCTTTTTTTTTAAAATCCAGAAACCTGGACTAAGAGGGTTTTAATGATTTAAAAAAGTAAAAATAAAAGCTAACCCAACTCTAGTAACAACTTTTGTGGGAAAAGGATTAGAACCCCCTGTTTTTTTATTTATTGCTATGTTTCAATTTCTAGGAGTAGTGATGAGCTAAGGTTTGAGCTTAACTCAGTTGGTGGCCACATTAGGTCAATGATGTCACCAGCTTCCCTATACCTTTGTTATGTGGGACTGTGGGATGGGGAATTCCTCAGCGGAGGCTTATTGGGCCTGTAGCCTGCTGTCATGTAATACTTTTCAGAGAAACCAAGTTCAGTCTGAACCTTAAAGCATTATTAAACCCAAAACCAAAAATGTAATATATTGCAGTTTATCAATTATTAGATGTAGTGGCTGCATTTGTTTTCTTTTTTCTTTTTTTTAGGCTTTTTTCCCTCTGTTTTCACCTGGTGAGTAACACACCTCCTGTTAAATCGTCTGGCTCATCCCTATAACTGATACATCAGCAAGAGAGCTTGTTCTGTTCAATGTTTACTTACTGGCTGGATCGTCAGATGAAAAAAGAATAAATAAAGCATAAAAAAGAAAATGAATGCAGCCAACACATCTAAGTACTAGTAAGCTACAATACAATAAATGTTTGCTTTTGGGTTTAACCGCTTGCCGACCAGCGCACAACGATATACATTGGCATAATGGCACGGCTGCGCAAATGGGGGTACAGGTACGTCCCCTTTAAGAAGTGACATTGTGGGCATGCGCGCGCCCACTGCATGCTCCGTGACTCGAATCACTCCCTAGGACACACTTAACTCCTTGATCGCCCCCTAATGTTTAACCCCTTCCCTGCCAGTATCATTTACACAGTAATCAGTGCATTTTTATAGCACTTATCGCTGTATAAATGACAATGGTCCCAAAATAGTGTAAAAAGTGTCCGATGTGTCCTCCATAATGTCGCAGTCACAAACTATTTTTTTTTCACAATTTTTTTTTACCAAAAATATGTAGAAGAATACATATCAGCCTAAACTGAGGAAAAAAATTGTTTTTTATTTATTTTTGGGGGATATTTTTTATAGCAAAACGTAAAAAAATGGCTTTTTTTTTTAAATTGTTGCTCTTTTTTGTTTATAGTGCAAAAACTAAAAACCGCAGAGGTGATAAAATACCACCAAAAGAAAGCTCTATTTGTGGGAAAAAAGCATGTCAAGTTTGTTTGGGTGCAACTTCGCATGACCGTGCAATTGACAGTTAAAGCGAAACAGTGCCGAATCGCAAAAAGTGCTCTGGTCAGGAAGGGGGTAAAATCTTCCGGGGCTGAAGTGGTTAATACCGCTTTAACTCATCACTGATTGGGAGATTTCCCCTCATGTCACGTCCTATGTAATGGGTAGAAGAAAATGATAGAAAGTGCCCTTGACGCTGAGACATTTAGCAATAAAAGCACAGTTCCTAGCAGAGTGAGGAGGATTTAGAACCTCTGCCAGAATATTGGTTTGATTTTCTAATCCTTAGTGGGGTCAAATCAAAGATCTTTTCCACTGCAATGATGATAAAATTCGAAGGGTGGCCAGCTCAAGACTTAAATGAAAAAAAAAATCTCCTTTACAGGTACACAGACAGAATTTTAAAATCTGGAGGGTATACATACAAGAGGTGCTAAGATCTTGTATTGGTAATGTCCAATATTGTGTATGACCACTTCGCTGAGGCTGCTTCCATACAAGAAAAAAACACCAATCAAGAGGATAGATTTGCAGAGGACAAGGACAGTCACAGTGAACTACTGGCCATTTTTTATCTGCCAGTCAAATTTGGCTTATTATAGTTTGATGGAAAAGCCTGTGTCACTGCTAAAGCTGCTTTTTTTTACAAGATGAAATTAATCAAATTGCTGCTGTATGTAGGCCAAGCTAATTCTAAAAGAAAAAAAAAATTAGATTCACAGCCAAATACTGTATGCCCTGTCAGTGTATACCGTTGCTAGACAGTCTGTAAAAATCATACTGTTCTGTAATGCCACATGCAGCTTAAGGCATCCCCAAGCTTGCTACTCAAAGGATTTGTATATTTTCAATATTACCCTCAAAACTGCATGAAAAAACCTTTTCCCCTCTGTATAGTATTTACAAAAAACAAATTGTCTTACATTGGTACGTGTCCCCCATGATGTGTCCCATGCCTTTTTTCTAACAGTCTATTAGCCCTAAAAACAACTGATTAAAGTGTATGTCAAGGTAAAAGAAAGAAAAAACATATTTTGTGCAACTCTTCAATGTATACACAGTTCCCCATGTTTTATCTCTTTAACCGGTTCCTGCCCGCACTATAGCCAGAAGATGGCTACAGCGTGGGCTTACAATGCCAGAAGGGCGTCAATGGACATCCTTCTGTGAACATGCTTCCCAAGAATTTGAAAGAATTTGTGATTGCTGTATCCCTTGGACACAGCCAATCACAGATCGTGCTAAATGGCCAATCACAGCGCCCTTTTACCACGTGATCACCGTGTCTAATGACAAGCGATCTTAATTGTAAACAGATGATTTCATCTCCCTTCGATGGCTCTCCTACCCTTACACAGAGTGTGAGGGAAGGAGAGCTTCTGTGATTGCAGTGAGTTGTAGCAGTTTGCTACAGTGCCCAAACAGTGCCCATCAGTGTCATCAGTGTCACAGTGCCATCAGTGTCACAATGCCATCAGTGTCACAGTGCCTTCTTGCCATCAGTGCCATCAGTGTTATCTGTGCCATCAGTGTCATCAGCGCCATCAGTGTCACAGTGCCATCAGTGTCACAGTGCCATCAGTGTCACAGTGCCATAGTGCCATCAGTGCCATCAGTGTCATCAGTGCCATCAGTGTCATCAGTGCCATCAGTGTCACAGTGTCATCAGTGTCATACAGTGTCATACAGTGTCATAAAATGCCACAAATCAGTGCTGCCTCACTGCCCATCAGTGTAGCTGATCAGTGCAAATCTGTGCAACCTCATCAGCATCCATCTGTACAGCCTCATCACCACCACCATGTCTAAAAAAATATTTTCAATTGAGGAGGCATATCAAATTCTAAGTGTGGTCAACGAGAGCAGTGGGAAGCTGTGTCAGATTCTGCTTCAGATTTTGATTCTGATTATGAGCCAGTGCTAAGCAGTGAGACACAAACAGAGTAAGAGGAGGAGGATAGTGTGCCTGGCAAACAAAGATGTTCTGGTGAGGAGGAGGCTACCACAAGTAGAGCAGTGGCATCCACCATTATTGCAGCAGCATTCACCAGTAGTGCAGTGGCATCTACCAGAAATGGAGTACCTCTGCAAGAAAGGCCAAGTACTAGTGGGGTGTCACCTCAGCCCCAAAGAGTTAGGACCCATGCCAACCTTCCATATGCCCTTCAAAACCCTCTATGGCTTCCTCCTAACTCAGGAGCAGCTAACATTCCCCCTTTCACTGCCCAGCCAGGTGTCCAGGTGAACACAGAGTTTTGCCCCCATAGATTTTTTTCATTTAGTTTTTATGGATGACCTATTATGTTCAATCGTGGCCCAGTGCAACCTCTATGCCCAATAGGGCATAGCCAACAATCCAACGTTATATTATTCCCGTCCCTATGCGTAGAAAGATCTAACAGTGGAGGAGTTCAAGATTTTTTTGGTCCTCACATTCAATATGGGACTCACATTTAAAATGAGTTATGCTCATATTGGTCCACCCACCCCATCCATCACACGCCAATCTACTCAGCATTAATGCCCAGAACAAGATATTTGATGATTATGCGGTTCCTCCATTACAATGATAATACTGAGTGCCCTCCCTGAAATGACCCAGCATATGATAAGTAGGCTTGTGCAATTACTTTCGTAACGACTCGAAATTCGGCCGAATTTTGCATATTTCATATATTTCATATTTGCATATTTGGGACATTTGGATGCATCCGAATAAAAAAATAACGAATTTCAATGAATACGAAAGAATTTATAGCGAATATAACTAATGAATTTGACATGATTCGTTAATTTGTTAAAGATCTAATGAAACAAAAGGTCAACTCAAAGTAAATCTTACAGCCCAATCAGCTGATTAATTTTGTGCTAGAGGCAGTGGTGTATTTAGGTTTTGTGCTGCCCTAGGCCTGACTAAACGCATGCACTCCCCTAATTTAAATATGACCCACCCCATCCTGCCGAGGCCACACCCCTTCCTGTTTAAGACCCATCCTATCATCTGTAAACAACACCCCTTCCTCTTTAGGCTCATTTGGCACCTTTCAGGGGGGAACGGGTACCTGTTTATGACAGGTACCCTTCCCCACTTCTGGGAGACTGCGCTATCCCCTCTGAAGTTTGCCCCCCCTCCTCCTTCCTCCACTGGGCCATTCAGAAAGTGCAACGCGCTTCGCACATGTGCAGTAGGGAACCGGTCGGTTTCCCTTACCATGAATGATAGTGGCAAAACCCGAGAGCCAATCCGAAAATCGGCTGAGGTGTCGACATCGCTGGATCCCTGGACAGGTAAGTGTTCTAATATTAAAAGTCAGCAGCTACAGTATTTTTAGCTGCTGAGTTTTAATGCTATCACGGGGGGTCTCACTGTGCCCATCAATTGCAGCCTCACTGTGCCCCATCAAACGCAGTCACTGTGCCCATCAAATGCAGCCACTGTGCCCATCAAATGCAGCCACTGTGCCCATCAAATGCAGCCACTGTGCCCCATCAATTGCAGCCACTGTGCCCCATCAATTGCAGCCACTGTGCCCCATCAATTGCAGCCACTGTGCCCCATCACACGCAGCCACTGTGCCCCATCACACGCAGCCACTGTGCCCCATCAAATGCAGCCACTGTGCCCCATCAAACGCAGCCACTGTGCTCATCAAACGCAGCCACTGTGCCATCAAACGTAGCCACTGTGCCATCAAACGCAGCCATTGTGCCCTCAAACGCAGCCACTGTGCCCCATCAAACGCAGCCACTGTGCCCCATCAAACGCAGCCACTGTGCCCCATCAAACGCAGCCACTGTGCCCCATCAAACGCAGCCATTGTGCCCATCAAACGCAGCCACTGTGCCCATCAAACGTAGCCATTGTGCCATCAAACGCAGCTATTGTGCCCTCAAACGCAGCCATTGTGCCCTCAAACGCAGCCACTGTGCCATCAAACGCAGCCACTGTGCCCATCAATTGCAGCCACTGTGCCCATCAAACGCAGCCATTGTGCCATCAAACGTAGTCATTGTGCCATCAAACGCAGCCACTGTGCCATCAAACGTAGCCACTGTGCCATCAAACGCAGCCATTGTACCATCAAACGTAGCCATTGTGCCATCAAACGTAGCCATTGTGCCATCAAACGTAGCCATTGTGCCCATCAAATGAAGCCACCGTGCCCATCAAACGCAGCCACTGTGCCCATCAAATGAAGCCACCGTGCCCATCAAACGCAGCCATTGTGCCATCAAATGTAGCCACTGTGCCCATCAAATGCTGCCACTGTGCCCATCAAATGCTGCCACTGTGCCCATCAAATACAGCCACTGTGCTATCAAATGCAGCCACTGTGCCCATCAAATGAAGCCACCATGCCCATCAAATGCAGCCATTGTGCCATCAAACGTAGCCATTGTGCCCTCAAACGCAGCCACTGTGTCCATCAAATGCAGCCACTGTGCCCATCAAATTCTGCCAGTGCCCATCAAATTCTGCCAGTGCCCATCAAATGCTGCCAGTGTCCATAACACTGATATACTTTATTAAAACACTGTACCTGCTGTCCTGGGGGTTTCCCTCGTGCTCCTCTCTCTCCTCCTGACGTCACAGCCCCAGGGCCGAGGAGAAGATGCAGTGCAGGGGAGGGTAGGCGGAGCTTAAGGCTCCACCTGTCACCTGTTGCTTATGGGGGCGCGAGTGACACGCCGCCCCCCCGCATGAGATAAAGCCCCCCCACCCGTCTTGCTGATTCCCGGCTCCCGCTGCCGCCTCCCGCACACTTGCAGTCCATGGCGGCCGGCTTTCTGTAGCGGCGCCGTGGTGTATGGGCGTGCTTGTCAGAGAGTAGGGGGGCGTGAGATACACGCCCCCATCCTCTGCCAAGCACGCCCATACACAGTGGCGCCGCTACAGAAAGCCGGCCGCTGTGGGCTGCAAGTGTGCGGGAGGCGGCAGCGGGAGCCGGGAATCAGCAAGACGGGTGGGGGGGCTTTATCTCATGCGGGGGGGCGGCCCTTTTTGCCGCCCCCCGCAAAGTGCCGCCCTAGGCCTAGGCCTTGTCGGCCTAGGCCAAAACACAGCCCTGGCTAGAGGTTGGATTACTGGCAAAGTGCATTCCTGAGAACTGAGTGAGAAGGGTGTTGTATTGTATTTGAGCAGAGGAGAAGAGATATTGTCATTGTGTTAATAGATTCAATAAACAAACAACTTTCCAAACTACGAATCATTATCACGAATATATATACATACATAAATATCGAATTTCAACGAATACAAACGAAATTAGAGCGCATATAACAAATGAATTTGACATGATTCGAGATTCAGTATAACGAATATCGACACTCTACGAATAATAATGAATTTCCCGAAAACGTATTAACGTAACATAACGATTATAACAGAACGTTATGTATTTTACGAATGACAACCGAAACTAAACAAATTTTTCCATTGTGTACAAGTCTAATGATAAGTTACATAAAATTCGGCCACTTCTGAATTATTTGTCAGAAAAATTCATCCAATTATTTATCCTGTGCAAAAATATCTGCATGGATGAGTTATGTGCGTGACTCCCTATTGTTGTTCGATAAACGCAGTGGGGTTGATTTACTAACAAATAGACAGTGCATTTTGAAAGTGCAGTTGTATTCCACATGTGCAATTGCACTCATTGTAAATATAATGTGGTAAAACTTCACTTTGTAAAGAATACCCAATCAGGTGCAAAAGAAAGAAAAAAGAAGGAATCGTTTGCACGTGATGGGAAATCAGCAGAGCTTTACCACATTTACTGTACTAAGATCTGGGGAAAATGAGTGCAACTGCTTTTGCAAACGTCTTGTTGCCTTTAATAAATTAACCCCATTGCATTACCAGCTCTGAATTCATTTGTATGTGTTGTCAGCCCTGCCTACTTGATTTCTGAGGGATTACACAGGACACAGATTTCTCCTCATCTCTCCTCCCTTCATCCCCATAACGCCTCGTTCTGCGCAGGCAGAGATCATAGGAAGTTAGCAAATCACATGATTTCTATCAAAGTTTTTTTTGCACTTATTAAACAGATACATAAGAAAAACATCCAATGGTATATTTAGCAAATCAAAAGGGAGCAAATAAGAGAAGTTCATTTTAGGTTTTACATAGACTTTAAGGTCATTAACCCCATCATCCCCTTTTTGTAAAGGTATCATAATATTTGTGATGTCAAAGGCATTGCAACCAATCCTGTGTTAACATTGCTTCTATAGATAGAACTGGACAAATGGCTCAATATACAGTATACGCCCTTAGCAAAATGTTAAATACACTGGAAAAATTGCTTCTGTGCTACTTGATGGGCTATGATGGTGTACTTCAAATTCCTATCAATGGCTATCTGAGGAGATCTCCTTACTTGGGGGAATATGTGACAACTGGCATATCAGGTTTAAAGTGACTGTTATTTTTATAGAAAAAAAAATAGAATTTACAAACATGTTATACTTACCACCTCTGTGTAGTGGTTTTGCACAGAGCAGCCCAGATCCTCCTCTTCTCGAGTGCCTCTTCTGTGCTCCTGGCCCCTCCCTCCCGTTGAGTGACCCCACAGGAAGCAGCTTGCTATGGGGGCGCGCAAGCTGAGCATCAGCTCCATGTGTCCATTCAGATACGGAGCTGGAGTTTGGCCCCACCCCCTCTCTCTCCTGATTGGCTTACTGACTTTGATTGACAGCAGCGAGAGCCAATGGCACCGCCACTGTGTCTCAGCCAATCAGGAGGGAGAGTCCCAGATGGCTGGGACACTCGTGGACATCGCTGGACATTGATGGACCTCAGGTAAGTATTAGGGGGTCTGAGGGGAGCTTCTGCACACAGAAGCCTTTTTATCTTAATGCATAGAATGCATTAAGATAAAAAAAGTCTGACTTTACAACCCCTTTAAAGCACAAGGGCTTCCTAGTCTGTGTAGGTTACCTGCACAGATTACACAACAAATAGTTTTGGTTTTGAGACTACAAGCTTTCGAAAAGTGTGACATGGAGAAATATGGTTTTAATAAAACCAGGAAGCATTTCTGCTCATAAGGGATTCCTAGTAGGCATAGTCTCAGCTTAGAAAATGCCATACTAGTCTTGGCATATTTTGATAAGTTTTCAAAATGTTCCTCTCTCCATGGTTTGCAATCTATACTCATCCATTAGACTATGTGGGAGGCCTGACTATGTATTTGTGCTAGTGAAATAAATGATAGTCACATGCATGGATAGGAGTATAGGCATTGGTGATTACCTCTGCTTACCTTTTTATCTAATTTCCTTTTTGCTTTAGTGAATAATGCCAATGCTTTCACACAGACCTTGAAAATATATATCATATGAATATGTCCAGCACCAGATTTACTACAAGATTTGTCTTGTGTGGTCAGGCCAGTTGTGTGGTAAATCCAGCAGCAGGATTAAGCAGGGTATGCAGCCACTGCTGAGAGGAGTCACAAGAATCTATGTAGCTCCAGGTACATACAAATATCTCCTGGTTCTTTGCAGTCACTTGATTGGTCAAGTGTAAAGTCCAATGACCGTTCTGTATGTAAAGCAAGAGACCTGCTGTCTTCTGATATAAATGCTTATTTTCACAACAGTAATGCTATAACATGACTAGTTCATAAAGGGTGAAGCCCATATAAAAAAGCATCATCATTCTTGCACGCTTAGGGCAACACAATTTTTGCTTCAAATGATCATTTCACCTAATTTCTATAATTTATCGTTATTGTAAGCCTTCTTTTATGTTCATACACATTTCCCCAGCTTCCCTCAAAGTCAAGTTAAATGGGACACCAATGCTCTCTTCCTGTTTGTTTAGCCACCAAGTAGCTCCGCGCTTTGACTCTCTAGTAATTGATAGGTTTGAAGTGCCCCAAATACAAGAATTCCCTACATGCCTAAGATGACATGTTAGGGAGAGTTGTTTAGATTTGTAAAATAAGAATGGTCTAATGCATAATGATTATTATAGCCCTTGGAGTGGGGTAAAGCTTTGCTTCATGGAATAAGAAGACTTTGGGGAATTCTTTAGATAACCAGAGACATTGACTGAAGATGTTTAGTTTACAAGACAATTTACAATTGTTAACTGCGCATTGCCTTGACCTGTACATGGGTATGTGAAGATGCTGTGATAAGACATTATGCAGTATCCTTTGTATATAAACTGATGTGTGGACCTTTTTGTGAACTGTGAAATGCAACTTGTTTAGCCACTACATTTTTGAAAGATGTATCCTCTGCCAGAATCATTTTTCAGGTTTTGGAAATAACAGTTAATATGTTTTTAGTCAAACTGAATTTGATTTGTTTTATTAATACCAGCAAGGATTCCATCTGATTTTCTATAGAGATACTGACTTTTAAATGCTATTAGTTACATAAGACTAGGCAGTATAGCTAAAAATATGAAAAAGTGCAATTTTAGTTGCGCTGCCAATAAAAATATTACATAACAAGCGCAGTGATTTATTTTAACTCCCCTGCAACAAAATATTAGAAGAACTATGATTTATTTTAAATTTATTGCAACAAAAATAAAACAGTCATCACTTTCACATAGATGATCAGATTAGGTAGGAAAGAAAGAAAGTTGGGGTTTGGGACTAGATATGTTTTTCCAGAAATGTAATATTGAGGCCACTTTGGTAGTCACAGATATCACATGACCAGAAGGAAGGTGTAGTGAAGGTTTCTTTCCATTACTATATAGTCACAGCTTTTTAGTAGTTTATTGCTTAGAGGCACTTACACAGATCTAGTTGTGTCTAATAGATATGTGCTGGCAGAGATGTGAGTCTTCACTGGACTTATATGTACTGTGAAAAGTAAGAGGTTTAAATGGATTATGTTCATACAGAACAAACACTGTATAGATCATTTTGTGAACTAATAAGACAAACAGACTTCCTCTGCAGAGCCAAATAGAGATTAGACATGGGAAAAAAGGATTCACTCAAACCAAAATTATAACTATAGGACATAATTGCAGATGCTGTCTGTATACAAATCTTTCTTGATCTATCATCAGCCACGATGCATCAATCAGTAAGTATTTTTCTTTATTAAACAATAATCTTATAATGTCTTTAGGCTGTACATGATGTAAAATGTTTTCCATTTTATATTGAGTAGTCACAATAATTGCTATTGGCTAACCATATCATAAAAAATTAAAACCCCCTACCTACCATCCCAAGCTGTGTTAGATGCCTTCTGGTTATTAAACTTACCTTTAGTGTCTCCTCTTGTCAACAGGTGCACAATATGTCCCTGGGAATTGGCTGCTTAGTTCCTCAAAGCTGCATTGTGGGGAGTAGGGAGGTGTCCCATGCTGCTCCATTCCCAAAAGAACTTGGTTTTCGACTGAGCGGCAGCAGGGGTGCAGTAGGTTTAGGCACTAAAGGGTGTCCAGCACACAGTAAGGGGTGGGTTTTGGTTTTTTATTTTAATGACAGGTTTGTTCTTTATAATTAGTGAATGCTAATATCCTAAAATTGTCACCTAATTATAAACTTGAACCCTATAGGTATAGTTGCTTTCTAACTTCCAATGAGGCAGTATGTAAAGAAAGATTTTGTTAAAACCTTAAAGGTTTGTAAACCCTTACATATACCCAGTGAAGTTACTAACCTCAGGTGATACACAGAGATAAAACAAATCCTCCTACATAAGTTAAACCTGTTTATTTGCAGCCTTTTGTCCTGTACATCCTTGTAAAACTCGGAGATGAAAAGGATTTTTCACGGACTCACAAAGCAGGGGGAAGAGAGCTACAGTTACACCTACTTAGAAAGCTCTGAGAGCTGATTGGAGGAAAGCCCCCCCCCCCCTTCGCACAGAACATAGGAACAGAGCTTAGGCTGTCAATAGGCTGGAGATCCCTCCCCTGTCACCTTTTTTGTCTGGGTGTCAGGAAAACATGTTAGAAGTGATTCATGCTGATAGCAGAGGAACGAGGCAGCAAATTATAGGGATATGGTTCTTTCATATTTCATGTCTGAGGTTTACAACCACTTAGACCTTAACTGCAGATGAGGTTTTTCAATGAGGAGGATCTGGTTTAGGATGGAGTAAATCAGGCAGATTTCTAAGAAGGAAAAACAAACCTTCCTGCGCAAGTGAGTTACCAGGTGGACTAAAAGTTCATGCTGGAAAATGCTTCAGACTTTGCTGCCCTCAAGGATAGGGAAATCCTAGTAATGAGAGAAACAAGAAGAAAAAGAGGGCGCACCAGCCTTTTGCATTATCCTTTAAACGTCTTTTTTATTAAAAATGCAATAAAAATACTTACTACTCATAAACATGTGGAAAAAAGTTTGCAAATACAAACAATCTCCAGATGACGACAATTAGTTGACTGACAAACAGACTCCAGATGGTAACACAGGAGATATCACTGTGCAGGTTTAGAAGATAGTTCCAGTACCTGCAGGTAAGCCTTATTATAGGCTTACCTGTAGGGAAAAGTGGTCTGTAGGGGTTTACAACCACTTTAATGTTGCCCACTTAATACAGTAATGGGGATGAGCTTCAGGATCCAGGCAACCAGCTACCAGTGATGCATCGCCTGACCTCTGAGCCATAATGTGGTTTCTTAGAATGACCAATAATAAGGAGCTTTGCTGCATGCCAGCCTCCTCCCAAAAGACATTTTGATAATGTGCTTAGCTGTGATAAGGAAAGCACGGGGAGTATTGCTGATTAATTGCAAAGGGACAGATTAATGTGTGGCTTTAAGCACTGGTCTCTTTCAGACTCAAAATACTTTTCCCAACTAGGAACTTATTAAATTACAATTATGCTCAAAATGAAGGCAAAATAAAAATCACAATAAAAATTCACAAGCAAAGCAAACATAAACTCACCAATAAAAGCAAATTAGTATATACAATAACTATGAACTGAAAATAAATATAAATTTAAAAGCTTAATTATTTAATACTGTACAACGAATGAACTGTGCAAGCCCATTAAAACACTGAACAGAATAAATAGCAGCAATTAAACAAGTAGCAAAAAATGGCAGGCTATAAAATGCAAATATTGCACCTCTAATTTTAAAGTGGTTGTAAAAGGAAAAACATTTTTTTTTAAATAACAAGCATGTTAATAAGAAGCACAGTGTGGCTCGGCCCAGCATCCCACTTCCTTCTCACAGGAAGTGAATGACAGCAGCAGGAGCTACTGCTGCCTCTATGTACAGTGAGGAGGGCACAATGCTGGATCAAGACTGTCTCAGGTAAGTATGGGGGGGGGGGAGAGTTGAACACAGAAGGTTTTTCCTTAATGCATAAAATGTATTCTGAGTATTACTCTAAAGAACTGTTACACATTAATTACCCTAGCATTGACATGCTGACACAAGAGGGTGATCCTTTTTCCAACTCAGTGATTCTGTCTTTGAATTTTGTTTTATTTATTTTTTTCTAACATGTTGGTGTTACATCTTTAACTTGGAAGTTATAAGTTGAACTGAGTAAATACAGCTGGATAAAACAAAAACTCATTTCAGGCTGCAAAGCAACAAAATGTGATTATTTTCTATACCCACTGTATATGTGTCTGTGGCAGCAGAAGCAAGCTGTCTTGCTTTTTTTTCAGCAGATACAGTGTAATTGCTTTAAAGCGCTTTTAGTTAAAGTCTTGCTGCCTCTGCCCACTGTGTTTGCTTGACCTGGGTGTTGATGGCCAAATTTAAAAAAATAATAAATAAAACACAGAAACATGAAAGACTGCAGAAAAAAAGACTAGGTGGTCCATCGAGCCCCTATTTTATTTTTAAATATATCTGTATATATGTACAGGTATATATATATATATATATATATATATATATATATATATATATATATATATTAAACTTTTTTTGTATAGGTTGTTTGTCCCAAACATCAAATGATAAAACAAATGCGATTCTTTAAAAAATGTACAAAAAAATAATTGTTTTGATGGATGGGAAAATGGCTATGTCTGGATCAGCATTTGATTGTCAGCACTGTTAAAAGTCAGTTTCTGTTTAAAAGACTGTTGGCCTTTCACTTCTTTGATAAGACCTAATCTGTGTCTCAGATCAGCAGCAAAGCAGATCTGATATCTTTGGATTCTCTAGCACTTGGTCTCTCATTTCTTGATTTATTCCAGGATTGAGAGGCATAGGTGTCGCCAGAACAAGTAAAAACAAATGCAAATAAAAACATTAAAAAAAACTTAAAAAAAAAAATACATCTGTAAATAAAATGTAAAGAATTTGTATATAACAAAAACGTACTAAACATAACATACACAACCTACAATCTATGGGAGTCGCCTGCCTGTCTGGTTTATTTTCTAGGCAATAGAAGATTTTGTGAAGGGCAGGCAGTCTACCTCCATAGGATTACACGTATTTTTGCTGCTGCCTGCACTTCTCCCTGCCAGTATAATTGTTGCCATACATTTGCTGCTACCTGCCCTAGCCTCTGCATTGTGTAAGAATGGGCAGCCTTTTTTTTGTTTTTTGCCCAGCAGTGAATTCCAACACTCCTCCTTACCACCATCACCGCAAAACTCCTCCTCCTATGGTGTAATAAGCAGGGGAGAAGGAGGAAAGGGTACATTAGAAGTCCTCAAAATAAAGTGGTTGTTAAGCAACCTTGAGGAGGAGGGGGATGAAAAGGGCATATTAGGATTACTCTAAAAGAAAGTGGCTGCTATGTGCCCTTTAAGAGGAAGAGAAGGAAAATGGGGCATTAGCAGGATTTCAAAAGAAAAATTGAATTTCACACACTATATTATAAACTGTTGTGTCATTGCCTGAATTGTACAAACTTGAGGGTTTTAGATTTATTTTGTTTAAAGTAAACTTTTTTATAGTTTTTACGTCTCTTGTGGTTCCTACTTCCACAATTAGATTCAGGTCAATTATTGCTTGATAAAAAAAAACAGGTGTTGCAGCAAAAAAATCCAACCTTTTTTCAGTTATAATGAGTAAGATTGGGATGGCACTGCTGTATTTAAGCCAAGCAATAATATAAAAGTAAAACAGTTAGACATGCAAAATATAAGTTGTGTGCATGCGTGGGAGCTCTGTAATGGCTGCTTGAGCCAGGAGCTCCGCACCACTCCTGCCCCACGAGCCTCACAGCGGGCACAGCGCCATCCAATTTCGTCCGCCTTCGCCCCATCTGCTCCCAATAACCCTTCGGGAGCCTCCCTGGATGTCCGGCCCGGCCGCCCGATGAGACCTCGGGCCAGATTTAGAAAAACTAGGCCAGGAAGGGTGTACCAAGATGGCCTCCACCGTCACCTCCACACAGCCACACACGGTCTCCGGGGAAAGGAAGCTGGAGCAGAGGCAAGTAATAGCATTAGTGATCCTTACATACTCCCAAGTGACCCAGGGAACCCCACCATACCCCCAGGCTCCTTCCCCGACCTCCACAGAATCCCTTCTTGGCTGCACCATGGATAAATATGCCCTGTCCCCAGCTGGGCTTACTCCACCATTCCAGCATGCTACTCCCTCCCCCAGCCTGCCACACCAGCACCCATACTCCCAGCAGGAGGACCTTTTCCTCAAACTTTCTGCCCTCCTGGAGAGAGAACTGGCCAACACAGCCGCACAAATCACAAGAGACATTAAATCCGACTTTGCTAATCTTGGTTCCAGGATGGAGGCCATAGAAAGTAAACTGGACGTGACTGTCTCCCACACTAATCAAAACGCAGCCCATATCCAGGTTCTGCAGGACCAGCTTGGCACTGCCCTGTCCAGGATTGACGACCTTGAAAATAGGTCCAGGAGATACAACCTTAGGATCCGAGGCCTCCCTGAGAACATCACGGATATCCCCGATGCTGTACAAGACCTCATTAAGGAGCTTCTACCCAGCACACCCCCCACCACTTAGAGTTGGACAGAGCTCACAGGGCCCGAGGACCCCCAGAAAGGACGGCTCCCCGAGGGATGTCATTGTGAAGCCACACTTCTATGCCATTAAGGAGGAAGTCATGAGACAATCCCGCCTCAAGCAGCAAGTCACTTGTCATGGCCACCGAATACAAATCTTTGCAGATTTATCCCCCTCTACAATACAAAAAAGGCGAGCTCTCAAACCGCTCCTCTCAGTCCTCGCCCAACAGGACATTAAGTACCGCTGGGCCTTCCCCTTTGCAGTTAAATTCGCAATCCAGGGCAAAGCTTATGCCTACTCTAGCTTACTGGAAGGGGAGAGACATTTCCTTCACCTCAAGTTGATCTCGTAGGAAGCACCCTTGGATTTCTTCGTGGCACCAGCGAGCTCCGCCAAGCAACCATCCCCAACAAGTCCTGTCTCCCCCCTTTGGAACACAGGGAAGACCAAGAAATTCAAAGACTGCCGGCCCCATAAGACATATGATCAAGCCTTCCTTCTCTCTGCCCCCATTTGGGCACCCCACTCTGGGACTGTAGTCACCGTTGTTAATGGAGCTCCGGACTCCTAACCTAAGCTGTTGTTAGGATGACCCATTCATGTTTGCCTTCAGGAAAAACTTCCCCTTTCATTTTTTTTTCTCTTCTTCGTTATCTTGTTTTGATTCTCCTTTTTCACTGTTCACAAGCGTCCTAAAAGACTGACCCGAGTTCTCCCTAAAGGGACAGCATGAAATGCCCTAGATGACCTTAGGGTCTTGAACCTCTATTAAGAGACCTCAACGTTACCCAACTCGGCTCCCTTTGGCAGGCCTCCCAATACCCTTCAGGAACTCTCCCGGAGATACCAGGACTTTGTAAGCCATCCTGGCTGCAGATTTCTCGAGAGGCTTACTTCCAAGATCTCCTCGATTGCCATATGTGCACTATTACCTTTTCTAAAGTTCCCCCTTTTTCTTTTTACTGTTACTGTTAGCTGTGTTAGTTTATATTTTCGGTACACATAGATGCAAGGGTCCGGGGTGACACCCTTGTGCCTCCACCCATTCCTTAGAAGCGGATTTTCGCCTCTGCGGAATGGGTCACCTGCCCTAACTTAGAGGTTACCAATGCCTTGTGTTGGGTATCTGGCAGGACTATTCCTCAACAGACGCCCTCAGTCTTCTCGGAAGACTTTGTTTCATGTGTTGTTTGTTCCCCTCTTTCTTTCCCTCCCTAACCTCTTTTCTTTCTTAACCTTTCTTTTCTTTCTCGAGCCAGTCAGCAGGTAGTGTACGGAATAAAACCCCGGACCCGGATCGAGACCAGCCCTACTCTCCTCTATGGCCCTGCCCGAGGAAGACATCAAAGGGTAAGTGACGGTGGCTGCAGTAGCTTTCCACCCCTCTGTCCCAATGACTGACTTAATCCCGACTGGAAAGGATCTCAGGGTAGCCACACACAATGCTCAGGGGCTGAACTCCCCCAGAAAACAGAGAATAGCTTTTGAAAACTATCGCTCCCTGAAAATGGATATTGTCTTGCTCCCAGAGACGCATTTTCCAATTCCATACAACCCCAAATTCTTCCACTCACACTACCCAACATTTTACCTAACGAATGCAACAAACAAGACTAAGGGGGTAGCAGTTCTTTTCACAAATGGTGAGAATAGGAGATCAGATGTCTAACACTATTATTTTGAATACAGGGGTACCACAGGGATGTGTGTTAAGTCCGGCCTTGTTTACATTGTTCACGCGCGACTGTACTCCCATACATGCGTCTAACACTATAGTGAAGTTTGCTGATGACACCACTTTAGTGGGACTCATACAAGATAATGATGAGACAGCTTATAGGCAGGAAATTAAACATTTGGTTGAGTGGTGTAGAGAAAATGATTTAATACTCAAGACGGCAAAAACTAAAGAAATAATAGTGGATTATAGGAGATCAAGAAAGATCAATCATTGCCCGGTTTATATAGGTGGTGAGGAGGTGGACAGGGTGGACACTATTGCATTTTTGGGAGTACATATTACAAGGGAGTTGTCATGGTCTCAAAATACTTTTTTTCTAGTGAAAAAAGCGCAGCAGAGACTGTTTTTCCTTCGGAGACTGAAGCGGTCTGGATTGCCCTTAAGGCTTCTGGTCAATTTCTATCATTGTACCATTGAGAGTATTCTTCTCCACTGTGCTGTAGTGTGGCATGCCAGCTGCAGGGCGGAGGATAAGAAGTCTCGTGTGGTGAAAACAGCACAGCGGATCATAGGAACAGATCTACCAAATTTGGACACAGCATATGCCAGCCTATTAAAAAAGCGGGCAAAAGCTATTAGTATTGATCCAACCCACCCAGGTTACAGTGTGTTTGTCCCATTGCCATCAGGGAAAAGATATAAAACACTTAAAACGCACACTAATTGCTTAAAGCATAGTTTTTTTCCCTAGGGCCGTATTGTCCATAATCCCATCAGGTACAGTGTTTTAGGATCTATCTATCTAAAGAACTGCAAATTTAACCACATCTCAACACACAGAGACCCCGAAGGTAGATATATCCTTGTCAAAGACTCGATCGAAGGCAACATATATTCAATAATCTCCTACTATGCCCCCAATAAAGGTCAAACTACATTTTGTCAAGCGCTCTTTAAAACCCTGCTCCCCCTTGTAGAGAAGAAAGCTAACAAGCCCCACTAAGGCCAGCTTGAACATAGCAAGATCCCTTCATGCCCACGTCCTGGTCGACATTTGGAGAGAGTTGAACCCCTTAAAAAGAGATTACACCCACTACTCTTCCCCCCACCAATCCTATGCCAGGATAGATCACATCCTCGTGCCCCCTAACCTTATCCCTTCAACGCACGAGGCACCCATCATTGACATTGCCTGGTCTGACCATTCCCTGGTCCACCTCACCTTGCGAAACTCCCTCACTAGAACGTCTGGGACACACTGGCATCTTAATGAATCCATCCTGAGTGACCCCATCAATACCACAGACATAGAGAACTCCCTAAAGGAATACTTACTTCTTAACAATGTAGAAAACATCTCCCCCGAGGTACTCTGGGCAGCCCATAAAGTAGCTATCAGGGGAAAATTATCAATATAGCGACCTGACTCAAAAAAGAGAGGCTAATAGACATTAAAAACTTGGAAAACAAATTTGCAGTCCTGAAAATCCAAAACAAGAAGTGCCCTTCCAAAACCCTAGTGGAACAACTGGACGCTACCAGACTAGAACTCAACTTGGCTCTCACAGCAAAAGTAGAGAAACATATCCACTGGAGTGGAGCAAAATTCTCTCACCCACGTTTTCACACCTACTCCCTGCCCAAGATCAGAGTCGCAGGACAACCCCCTACAGCCAACCCCAATAAGATACTCAAAGCCTTCCAAGAGTTTTACTCCAAACTCTATAACTCGACCCATGCAGACAAAGGCCCCGAGATTTCCAGCTTCATCTGGGATCTCCCAATCCCAACACTCTCGTCTGAATATAGGGACGTTCTGGAGGTGGACTTTTCTATTGAGGAGATAAAGGAGGTCATAAAGAACCTTAGAACAGGTTCAGCCCCTGGACCTGATGGACTTTCTGTACCATACTACAAGGCTTTTGCTGATACACTAGCACCTTTCATGGCAAAATTTTTAATACAAAGGCTAAAGGTTCTCCTTTAGATCCTCAGCTCAATACCGCCTACATAACAGTAATCCCTAAACCAAACACGAACCCAGAGGAGGCTGAGAACTATAGACCCATCTACCTCATAAACAACGACCTTAAGATATTGACAAAAATTCTAGCCAATCGCCTTGGCTCCTTCATTGATAGATAGATCCATAAGGACCAGACAGGGGCCAGACCAAATCAGGAGGGCCATTGATGTAGTCTCCCTTCTTCAATCGGGTTGGGACGGAGGCCCCAAACAAGAAGGGATGCTTCTATCCCTAGACTTACACAAGGCTTTGGACTCCATCGAATGGCCCTACATATTCACACTCATGGAACAATGGGGCTTCGGTCAACATTTCTTTGGCATTTTACACTCCCTTTATTCCACCCCCTAAAGCAATGATTCACCTTCAAGGACACTACTCAAAACCGTTTAGTATTTCCCTTAATCTTTGCTAATGCCATTGAGACACTGGCGATAGCCATACGTTCCAGCTCCAACATTCGAGGAGTCTCGTGTGGAGCCCAGACCCATAAATGCGGCCTTTTCGCAGACAACATGTTGCTTTTCATACCTTCCTCTATCACATCTCTCCCCAACCTCTGCGAAACCTTAAAAGATTTCACAAAGGTTTCAGGCCTTCAGTTAAAATACGCCAAATCCCACGCCCTCAACATCTCACTAAAAACAGACACAGTAGTGACACTACAGAGCGACTTTGATTTTAGGTGGAAGGACACCTCCCTAGAATACTTATGGATCAATCTCATTGCTAAAATAGATCACCTGTATTCAGCAAACTTCCAACCTACTTATCAGATGCTTGAGTCAGACCTGAAAAATTGGGTTAGGGGTGAACTATCCTGGTTAGGTAGAATACATTCCATAAAAATGACATTCCTCCCCCAACTGCTATACTTGTTTAGAGCTATCCCGATTAACATCAGGAAAGACCACCTGCAATCCCTTCAAAGGAAAGTAACACCTTACACCTTAGATTACTTACTATGGGTCCCCTCAAGGGTAACGACCCCCCATACTCTCACCTATCCTCTCGCAATCCCTGACCCTTTGGGACAGGATGAAAACTGAGACCTCCCTAACATCTGAATGCCGCCCCCTAGTCCACATTTTCAGCAACTCAGACTTCATCCCTGGTCGAGACATCAAATCCTTCAAATGGTGGTTGGACAAGGGATTGTATCGAATCGGACACTTTTTTTACGGCCTTGGGACCAATAACGCTGAAGTTCTGTGAGCATCAGCTGGAGATGCCAACCTCGAAACACTTCAGGCTGAGACAGATACAACACTTTCTCCACAAAATTTGGAAAGGGAAACCCATTCCACCCCGCTTCACAGCCTACGAATTATGGTGCGGACAAGCCACGGAACAGATGGGTGGAATCTCTGTTATCTACCAGTCACTTGCCCAGCGGGCCTACAAAGCCCCATTTATGTCTGCTTGGGAAAATGATCTTCAAATACAATGGGATCTGGACACATGGATGACCTCCTTTTCCAGAACCTACAAGGAGATAAGGAATATTGCCCTAATTTAAGCTAACCTCAAAGTGATGACCAGATGGTACCTCACCCCCGCCAAATTAGCCCTTATGTATCCCTCCGCGAACCCTCACTGCTTCAGAGGATGCGAAATTGGGGGTTCTATGGCCCACATCTGGTGGGAATGTCCCAAATTGAGGCCTCTCTGGAAAAGAATGTTCAATCTAATCCTAAAAGTGACAGACCATCAGGTCCCAAGAACCCCCACCATGGCCCTCCTTAACGCTCCCATTCTCAAGACTCACAAATTCACCCGCAATTTAATCCACTTCATTCTATTGGGTGCCAAACTGACAATAGCTAGGGCTTGGAAACAACACAGGGTTTCCTTTTTAGCTGCCAAATGCAAAACCTCATGGATCATGTCCCAGGAAAAATTGACCAGTGTTTTGCTTGACACAAAAGACCAGTTTGAATCCACCTGGGAGCCCTGGGCCCATCATATGGGCATTTCGCTCCCCCGGGGATACCGACATAACAAACTTGCAACTACTCCCCACGGCCGGCTCGCGCCCTGCTGACTGGCTCTTCTTTTCCCTTTTCTATTCTGTTTCCCCCTCTCCCCCTCTTGTATACAATATGGCTCTCCACTGCAACCGATACGACCTTATGTACTGGTTACCAGCAGGTAATTGGGTCAAAGGGCCTCCCCCTCGAGGTACATAGGCTAGGTACCAAAACTACTGTTGTAAATCACAAAACTCATGGTTTGTCTTTAGTAACGGTCACACTCCGGGAGCCCAGGGGTGGCTATCCAGACACCGTACATTCCCATTAGGGGTGCGGGACAGTCTCTCCGGGATCCTGGAACAGGTAACATAGTTGCATGAGTCGTGATAGTGGTACTGCATTTCGATTGTCGGCCTTATTATATCACTATTGTTGTTCTCTTCTGTAATATAGAGGCTCGTTTATTGCCTCGTGAGAAACTTGTATTCATTGTTTGTCTATTTGTAAATGAATAAAAATCTTTGAAAGTAAAATAAAAAGTAAAAGTTGCCAGAATACGGTGGTATTGGCAGTGTTTGGGAGAATCACACTGTTCTGCAACACCACATAAAGCTTTAAGTCATCTCCCAAGCATAAAATTTAAAGGAATGATGTTTTTCCAAGTCACCATTGAAGTCACATTAAAAAAAGGACCCTTTCCCTGCTGTGCGGTATCTTTCTTTTTTTGCTTTGGTGCACATCCAAATGGCAGTGCCCAGTTCCCAGTTCCCCTTGCCCTTTTTGACAACCCCTTGCTTACTATGTCTACACACGTTCGGAAATTCCGCCAGCAGAAGTCCGATGAGAGCTTTTGGTCGGAAAATGCGACCGTGTGTATGATCCATCGGACTTTTGCTGGCGGAATTCTGACAAACTTATTTCTTTATTATTTCTCGTGATCTCCTGAATAATCTTTTTTGTTTTTAAAGCCAGATCTCCATAATAATGTTAAGGAATATTTTTTATAGTCATCTTTTTTTTTTTTTTTTAATCAAGAACTCCTTTTTTTATTATTTTTAAATTATTTTCAAGTGATCTCTCTCTATTTTTTTTTGTCAAATTTCCACAACAACATTATTATCTTGTATTTTTTAACCTCAAGGAGGTTGGTTGGTGTCCCTTGTTAATTAGACATTGTATTTTTGAAATGTACCTGCCTACTCACAAACAGTCCTATTTGAAGAAAAACACATAGGCAAGTATTTTCATATAAAAAAATCTCCATTTATTCTGGCTCATAACAAAATAAAGAGGAAGGCAACACTGGAGAAACTGCATGAATTTGCAAAGCCTTTGTACCCCAGGGCACACATCAACTATTTGTAACTAAAAATTGGTAGCCTGAGAAGTCCATATAACAGGGAGCACAATCTGGTCCAGGACTCCCAGAGATCAGGAACAGCAGCAGATGACATATATGTCCCCAGGCTGTGGTATTACCACAGCCTGCATCTTCTGTCAGTCCAGAATGAACCCAGGCCATCACTTTCTTGTCTTCCTTGCAGCCTTCCCTCCACACTTCCCTGCAGCCTTCCTGCAGCCTTCCCTGCAGCCTTCCTTGGAGGCTGAGGCTCTGGAGGTGGACTTGTGGCAGGAGGAGGAGGAGGATGGGTGAGCGCACATAAGTGCATGTTGTCAGTCATTTGGCCCCTCAACCCCTTATGAAGGGCCTGAAAAATAATCTGCTCACAGATGAGGCGTTGGCCCTCCTCAATTTTGCAGCTACATAGCAGCCATAGGCCTCCTCAGCATCGGGGGTGTGATTTCAGGGCCGCATTAGCGTTCTTAATTAGGCCCAGTGCTGCCTCCTCCACGTTACTCCCCTTCCTGGCCCTTTTTGTTGTAAGGGGGAAGGGAAGGCACCTGGGATTGGGTGAGGCTACTGGGCCTGGCCACCTCCTGGCTGACACTTACCCCCACTTCCTGGCTGACACTTACCCCGCCTCCTCCTGTCTGCCACATTCCAGAGCCTCGTCTTGGCTGAGGTCTTCCTGTGTATGAAAAAGGGACATAGTTTTAGTTTTTGGATCATCAATCACACACAATTTTCAGCTCATGACTGTTGCAAATTGAATGTTAATAAATAGAAAAGACTATCATTCTGAGCCCAGCATTTTTCATTCTTGTCACAATGATTTTTGGCCCCTACTGTCTATTGATATGTAAAACACTTTTTGGTAAATCATTCATTTTTTTATCAATATTAACATCTAGTTAACAAAAATAATTTTTGGACAATAAATATGTTAAAAAATATTATACCTGGCTCCAGCTGGGCTCCTCAACTTCTTCCAGAATGGAAGGCCCAGGTTGGTCCTCAGAAGCCTCAGCTGGGGTTGAAAGTGATTACCTGGCTTCACTCTGGTCTTCTAGAAACCGCATCCTGTTGTAGTACCACAGACTGGGTACATACACATCCTTTGCTGCTGCTCCTGATTTCATGGAAGCTCCTTCCTATACGTGCTTCTCAAGCTACCAATTTTCTTATCCACAAACTTGATGTCTGCGTCGGGGACCTGCGTCTTCACAAATTGCAGCAGTTTCTCCAGCGATGCCTTCCTAGCTGGTTTATTTCGATATAAAGGGTTTTTAACCTCCCACAAATTTCTCAAATCCCTGTATCTGTCTATGAACTGGCCCTAGAATTCTGGGTCTTTGAATTGTTTCATATTTGCTGCAAGACAAAACACAAGACAAAAACACTAATATCAGGCTAAACTCTCCTAATCTTATCCCAATACAGGCCTCAATCTCAAATCAGTACAGGCCACTGATGTCCCAAGTTAAAATGTTACCTTCGTTCTCATGATCGGCACTTCCTCCACTCACAGATCCTACGTACAACACACGCGTGTTAGCTTTATATACACTGCGTGAAACTCCGCCCGCGACGCCCGCCCCTGACGTTCTTTCTAGAATATTCCCTGTCTCTTTTGTCGCAGTGGGAGAGGAACATGGCGGAGACACAGCAGGTGCGTAATAGCAGTGACAAGGAGGAAAGCCCGGAGCCAGAAACGTCACAATCCTGCAGGAGATTTAAGGCCTCAAATATGGCCTTTGGAGAGATAGTGCGAGATGGTGGACATCTTAAAGAGGCCCGAATATGACGGGAAGTATTGACCTTACCTAAACCCAAATGTGAGAAAGGCCAAGATCATGTCTAAAGTTGTGAAGAGTCTGCACATGGGGTACGACGATCCAAGGAGCAATTGAGGAAACGCTGGTCAGACCTGAAATTGAGGGAGCAGGATCAGTACAGAAGGATCAAGAAAGTGCTTCCAAAATGTAAGTACTTGTCGTGTGTTCCTATTATTATTATTATTACTTGCATGCTGCTCCATGTGCTTTTCTTTACTGTTGTACAGTTTTAAATGGCTACTTTCATGTGCGTGGGCACAGTAATCAGTCGCAGTAAACATCATTCGTTTGCCAACTAAATACAATGTTTTTGACAGATACAGGGTTAACTACATCTGTTCATGCTAATTTTTATTAAAAGAAGTTTAGGACATTGTTGTCTAGATGTGTTTGAAACTAGAAAGAATTGCAAACTTGATTCAGTGTAATGTAAGGAGAGGACACTCAGCAGCTGTTTACACATCTGGACTCAGGAGCACTAGTGTTGGACACCAGAACAAACTTTTTAGGGTGTCCCACACAGGTACTCCAGTGGATACTTGGGGTGTCTCCATGTGTAAAACATGTCCAAAAAAGGTAAGTATTCCAGCTTTGGTAAGGGAAAATATCATGTCTTCAGCTTGGAACTCTGCCAAAACAGACAACTGTACGATACTTCCAAGCAATGTTTCATATTCCTATTTCTGTCCTCAAATATCTGTGTGCTAAGTATACCTTTTGTTTCATTCTCATAGAGGAGAAAAGACTCAGGACATCTGAGGACACCAGGAACCCCCCACCTCCAAAAGAAGGGGAACAGAGGACACTATAAACTCAGGATGTGGAGGAAGGAGAGGTGGAAAAAGTGGTTGAAATTGTCACAACAGGTCAGGTAACAGGTGTCTGACACCACAGATTCAGGTAATAGAGGTATGCCTGCATATTTATAATACATGGTGTTGTATTTTTTCTTTTAGGTGATGTGCATGTTGTGGAAGAACAATCTCCTCATTTCACCAGTGACAGTGCACAAAGACTAATCCAGGACATAATGTGGTGTAGTCGGGATTTAGACATCATAAAGCAAAAAACAAATGAGGTTGAACAAAAACTGAAGAACATGATTGATATACTAGGAAGAATCTAAATAACCACAAAATGACACCATTTTATATTTTTTTGGACCAAGTTTTCTATATTTTTTACGCATTTTAAAAGCCATATTTTGAAGATGCACACAGTGTGTCAACATGTGCTATCTGCCATCAGGGGATATCAATGTACGCTTTTTTTGGGTGCAACCCCTTCCTCGCAACTCAAGTAGGTGAGAGGAAGTGGTTGCACCCCCAAAACACGTCCATTGATCCCCCATGATGGGAGAAAGCACATGTTGACCTTAGGCATGGGATCAGGAAGGAAATTCCCAGTTTGACTCCCAATTTGTGTGCATCTTCAAAATTTGGCTTTTACAGGGGTGACATCACCCCATCTGATGAATGCAAGATCAACACATTTTTGACACTATAATGTCTGATATTGCCTTTAGTTTTTCAATGTTGAACTTTGTAAGTTCCTGAGTTGTGTATGTTATGTTTTGAAACCTGTTTATGTACTAAAAAATATTTTCAAGGTAAAACTTTATAAAAACAAGATGTTTAAAAAAAAAAAGTGTTACAACGCACATGTGAATGTGCACGGAGTAAAAGGTTTTATACTCAACAACGTGTGGCTTCTTCTTTCAATGCTCAATACCAGTTTTTGTATTAGTTTGGTGTTTACAGTAACAATGGGCGTTATTTAATAATGGAAAAACCACTTGGCACTACAAATGCACTAGGAGAACCTAGGAGACAGCTAAAAGAAACACAAGCAGTAAATCAAAATTAAGATTTTATCAGATAAAATTTTTTTTAATATCGAAAATATTTACAGATTTGCTGGCATAGCAACATAGCAATGGCCCCCTACCCGTAAAATAATCTACATATTTTTGATGCACTTCACGAGCTTTGGGGGCAAGCCAGGAGGGCCAGCTTCCAGGGCCATCATTGTATTTTCTGGAAGTCCGGCCTCATTCCCAACTGAGGCAACATAATTTGGAGCATTTCTCTTTAAAAAGTTGTGAAGTATGCAGCATGCTAGAACTATGTGGTTCAGTTTGTACTCCGCCATATTCATAGCTGTAAGAAATAGGCGGAACCGGCTGGCCATTATCCCAAAGGCATTCTCCACGACTCTTCTGGCTATGGCCAGCCGGTAATTAAAAATCCTCTTCTCCAGGGTGAGGGTGCTCTGGGGGAATGGCCTCATCAGGTGATCACCCAGACCAAATGCTTCATCAGCAATAAAAACTGACAACTGTACGATACTTCCAAGCAATGTTTCATATTCCTATTTCTGTCCTCAAATATCTGTGTGCTAAGTATACCTTTTGTTTCATTCTCATAGAGGAGAAAAGACTCAGGACATCTGAGGACACCAGGAACCCCCCACCTCCAAAAGAAGGGGAACAGAGGACACTATAAACTCATGATGTGGAGGAAGGAGAGGTGGAAAAATTGGTTGAAATTGTCACAACAGGTCAGGTAACAGGTGTCTGACACCACAGATTCAGGTAATAGAGGTATGCCTGCATATTTATAATACATGGTGTTGTATTTTTTCTTTTAGGTGATGTGCATGTTGTGGAAGAACAATCTCCTCATTTCACCAGTGACAGTGCACAAAGACTAATCCAGGACATAATGTGGTGTAGTCGGGATTTAGACATCATAAAGCAAAAAACAAATGAGGTTGAACAAAAACTGAAGAACATGATTGATATACTAGGAAGAATCTAAATAACCACAAAATGACACCATTTTATATTTTTTTGGACCAAGTTTTCTATATTTTTTACGCATTTTAAAAGCCATATTTTGAAGATGCACACAGTGTGTCAACATGTGCTATCTGCCATCAGGGGATATCAATGTACGCTTTTTTTGGGTGCAACCCCTTCCTCGCAACTCAAGTAGGTGAGAGGAAGTGGTTGCACCCCCAAAACACGTCCATTGATCCCCCATGATGGGAGAAAGCACATGTTGACCTTAGGCATGGGATCAGGAAGGAAATTCCCAGTTTGACTCCCAATTTGTGTGCATCTTCAAAATTTGGCTTTTACAGGGGTGACATCACCCCATCTGATGAATGCAAGATCAACACATTTTTGACACTATAATGTCTGATATTGCCTTTAGTTTTTCAATGTTGAACTTTGTAAGTTCCTGAGTTGTGTATGTTATGTTTTGAAACCTGTTTATGTACTAAAAAATATTTTCAAGGTAAAACTTTATAAAAACAAGATGTTTAAAAAAAAAAAGTGTTACAACGCACATGTGAATGTGCACGGAGTAAAAGGTTTTATACTCAACAACGTGTGGCTTCTTCTTTCAATGCTCAATACCAGTTTTTGTATTAGTTTGGTGTTTACAGTAACAATGGGCGTTATTTAATAATGGAAAAACCACTTGGCACTACAAATGCACTAGGAGAACCTAGGAGACAGCTAAAAGAAACACAAGCAGTAAATCAAAATTAAGATTTTATCAGATAAAATTTTTTTTAATATCGAAAATATTTACAGATTTGCTGGCATAGCAACATAGCAATGGCCCCCTACCCGTAAAATAATCTACATATTTTTGATGCACTTCACGAGCTTTGGGGGCAAGCCAGGAGGGCCAGCTTCCAGGGCCATCATTGTATTTTCTGGAAGTCCGGCCTCATTCCCAACTGAGGCAACATAATTTGGAGCATTTCTCTTTAAAAAGTTGTGAAGTATGCAGCATGCTAGAACTATGTGGTTCAGTTTGTACTCCGCCATATTCATAGCTGTAAGAAATAGGCGGAACCGGCTGGCCATTATCCCAAAGGCATTCTCCACGACTCTTCTGGCTATAGCCAGCCGGTAATTAAAAATCCTCTTCTCCAGGGTGAGGGTGCTCTGGGGGAATGGCCTCATCAGGTGATCACCCAGACCAAATGCTTCATCAGCAATAAAAACAAATGGTAGTCCTTAAACGTTCTCTTCCACAGGTGGCAATCCCAAGCCACCACTCTGGAGACGTCGGTAGAACTCGTTCTAGGCAAAGACTCCACCATCCGACATCCGGCCATTCTTCCCCACGTCCACATAGAGAAACTTGTATGTCGCCCCACCACCGCCATCAACACAGTACTATTGAAACACTTATAATTAAAATAGTATGACCCCGAGTGAGGTGGTGGGACGATGTGGACGTGTTTCCCATCGATTGCCCCTCCGCAGTTAGGAAAGTCCCAATGCTGGGCAAACTGGGATGCCACAGTCTGCCATTCCTGTGGCGTTGAAGGAAACTGTGGAGTCAAAAAAGAAAAAAAAATATTATTACTTTTGCACATAACATTGCAAGCAGATTAGACACAAACATTCTTGGCCAACATCAGTATAACATTTATTTTAAGGAGTATTTAAAGACAAAAGTATAAGGTCCACTTATCAGATTCCTTACCCCCTCTGATGGCCCATTGGAAAAATTTTAGGGGGGAGGGTTATAAATGAGTTTTGGACCCCAGAAAAAAGCCTCTGGCACCTGAATTTAAGGACAACATTAATATTTGGACACATTTTAGGGAATGTTTAGGGTAAAGCACTACAATGGAGCTGACAAAATACATTGTTAAGTGACTAGGCTAGGTGTATATGGTCCCAGGATAGCATGCTGGGGAGATTAGTGAAGGCAAATATGCATGAAGGAAAAAAAAGGAGCATTAAAAACTTACAGCATGCATGGGCACAAAGGGGACATTTACAGCATATAACAATCATGTTAATTAGGGAATGATGAAAGAAATAGAAAACATTAGCATACATTAAATACATAGAATGTGATGTTAAAAGGAGAAAACTTACCCTAATATAGTCCTTCTACAGGACCTGTATGATGGCAGAACAGGTCTCTGGAATAATGATCCCCAGAGCCTGGGGGGAGATGCCTGTAGAGAACTTGAGGTCCTGTAGACTTCTCCCTGTCGCCAAGTACCACAAGGTGGTGACTAGCCTCTGCTCAGGAGTGATGGCATGCCGCATGCAGGTGTCCTGCTTCATAATATAAGGGAAACAGCAAAGCCAACAGACGGTGAAAAACGGGGTCTGTCATCTGGAGAAAATTCCCGAAATCATCACGAATCATCATCATTCTCCTCGATCTCCCGAAGAAAAGGCATGTGAGAGAATTGGTCACGCTGGAGTAACCATTTCTTGGTCCATGAACTCCTCCCCACCCTGTTGATGGACTGGGCTTGGGTGAAAGCAAGAACCCCAACACAAAGCCCCCGAATAGCACGAGCTCTACGACGTGCACGTACCCGCAACATGGCTTCAAAACGGTCGGCTGGTCAGAACAAACTAACAGAATGTATATATACAATAATTCTGCGCTACCTAAAAAGGGGAATGAAAAGCAGCTAACACAACCAACAAGTATGGAAAACAGACAAAAAACAAAATAAGTGTAGCGCTAAGGAAGGGGATAAAAAATGTGGCCTAAGAACTGACAGTTCAAAGTTCATATGCTGACAAAAACATCCTTGGAGAAAAGATGGAAATATAAAGTCCTCTGGAACAAATTTCAACCACGGTACAAATCCTCTGTAGAGGGAGCCCGCACACCACCAATGATAATAAAGAGGCTTACCAGACTTGGTGGACCTAACAAGGCATATGCCAGGTGAGGTCAATCAGGCTTAAGTGGTGCTGGGCTGGAACGAGTGCAGAAGAGCAGGGATGGTGGAATGACTTCCACTTGACTGTGTTCCTCCAACGTGGTCCGGCTCAGAGGTCGTGTCACTCGAATCCGTGTTAGAATGAATGGAGGAAAAGAAGGATGGGCCAAATAGTGTGAATCCGTATAAATGAAAATTTATTAAAATATAGTATACACTCACATGAAAAGTGTCTAAAAAACAGCGCTGTGAAGAAGTGGCGACAGTGGGGTCCTACCAGACGCGTTTCGTCTGCATAGACGTCATCTGGGGGGATCCCCCCACTGTAGCCACCAGAATATATATAGAGAAACCATAAAAATGATGTTAAACAGCTACACGGATGCTAAAAGCGTCACTTCCGGTATTGGGGGAAAATGGCCGAACGGCATGCGTTCCACGTCGGCCCACATGCGTTCCACGCCTCATAGTGATGGGCGCCGGAAGTGGAACGAAACTAAGTAGGATAAGGTGAATGCAATGACATACAAAACCCCTATATGGTTAGTATAAAAAGGCCCAATCCCTGGTCTCAAAAGTGAATACATAAATAGATGTCAAAAACATGAAAAAGGCAGAGGATGTGATGTGCGCACGCTCCGGGAGGAGATAGTGTATACTGCGCATGCGCCAGGAAGACGAACGACGGAATGACGTCCAAAGTCTGAACGGCATGTGAAAAAATGTGTGGGACGTGTGCGCCTCCCATAGGGGCGGGCAAGATGCAAATGCCTGGGTAGTCATGGTGACAAGCCGAGGCACCAGGAAGGCCGGGAGAACGTCCAAAATATAAGAACCGTGCATGAAATGATACGAGCCTCCACCGGAGGCAGGCAATGTGAAATTACCAAGATGCTGGAGTTACAGGCCATAACCCCATCATTATCTAAAGGGAAATAGCGTGATATAAGAATACCCGTGTTTTATACAAATGACAACTGAGTGTCTTATATGTACAGCACGGGTAGACTGGAAAAAGGTGTGCAAATCCAAAAAATGTTGGGTCAGTGATAATGTGAAAATGAATGTTATATAATATAGGGAGGCAAAGATTCTCGTAGAGAAGAATTGAAAACTCAAGGTGATAAATTTGTAAAAGGGGGTTAGAAACAACCAATAAAAAAACACTTGTGGAGCTGGTTTCCATATAAAATAACTAACATAGTTAACATATAACTAAAAAATGAATACAGTGATATACTTCCATATGTGAAAGGCATCATCTATATGTATATGGCACATACATAACCTGAATGATATAAGTGAATAAAAATGGGCGTTCATATACACAAGGCTATATAATTGTAGCTAGAATCAGGTAAGCAAAAGGACAAAGAAAAAAGGGGAATACAATATAGATGGAAATATGTATACAAATGGAATAATATATAAAAAAATAGAAAAAATTCCTATTATGTTATTTGTGATCAGGAAAGAGAACATATGTAGGAGGGGCAAAATTGAAAATTAGGATGACAACCTCAGGCCTTGTTAATAAAAGCGTTGATATCAATTTCAACATTCATGCCCAATGGGTGGAGTGTACGGAGCTCATGGATCAAGTAAGTCTCCAAACGAGACACGCCCCTGGTCATGGCCCCACCCCTCCAAGGAGGGACATATCTGTCGATGACCACAAATTGCGTGCCATCAATCACCCGATTATGTTGTAGCTTGTAGTGGCGAGGGACAGTATGTTTAGTGTCCCCCCCTTTAATGAGTGCAATGTGTTCCGCCACTCTTATGGCAAAGGAACGGATGGTGCGGCCCACATATTGTTTACCACAGTGACATGTGATCAGGTACACAATGTGACTGGTGGTACACGTGCAAAATTGTCTGATTGGGTATGTCCTGTGGGTAACTGATGACCTAAATGATACTGTCTTTCTACCTATGCCTGAATTATGTTGGCAAACACTACATCTCCTACAAGAGTAAAATCCCTCCATCTCATGAAAGAGAGGTTGACGTATAGGAGGGTTGATGATGTTCGGGGCAATCCTACTCTGTAAGGTTGGGGCACCTTTAAAGATAACTCTGGCCTTATTGGGTATAACATTACCCAAAATGCAGTCATTTCTGAGGATGTCCCAATGTTTAGTGAGGATGGCTTTGATGCATCTGTGCTGGTTGGAAAAAGAAGTCAATAGAGACCACTTGAAGGCATCGTCTGGTTCTCTCACGGGCCTATCTTCCAGAAGGGATTCCCTATTGGTTGCAAGGGCATGTTGATATTCACGGTCAACAAGACAAGGGTCGTAATCCTTATCTATGAATTTAGCCTTAAGAAGTGCCGATTGTGATATAAAAGAGTCGGTGGTTGAACAATTTCTTCGTAGTCTGAGAAATTGGCTCCGTGGTACTGAGTCAAGCCAAGACCGGTGATGGCAGCTATCAGGTGGTATGAAGCTATTCCGGTCTGTGGCTTTGAAATGTGTCTTAAATTGAAAAACCCCTTCATTTAACTCTATCTCCAAATCCAAGAAGTTGATTTTATGGTTACTGGCTGTATGGGATAGGGAGATGCCACGATCGTTGTTATTCAAGCGTTCGAAAAATGAGTCCAACGTCTTGACACTACCCTTCCATAGGAGGAGGATGTCGTCAATGTATCGTGCCCACACAATAAGGGACGGATCCCTATTGGTATAGACGACATCCTCCTCCCCTTCGCCATAAATAGGTTGGCGAGGCTAGGGGCGAACTTCGCACCCATAGCCACGCCACGTAGTTGGAGATAAAACTGTTGGTCGAACCAGAAGTAACTGCGTTTGGTGGCGAATTCAAGTAATTTGATGACAAAAGCACACTGAAAGGGAGCGATGGTGGGTTCCTTCTCCAAAAAATATTTGACCGCCTCCAATCCCTTGTCCTGTCTTTTATATCACAATCGGCACTTCTTAAGGCTAAATTCATAGATAAGGATTACGACCCTTGTCTTGTTGACCGTGAATATCAACATGTCCTTGCAACCAATAGGGAATCCCTTCTGGAAGATAGGCCCGTGAGAGAACCAGACGATGCCTTCAAGTGGTCTCTATTGACTTCTTTTTCCAACCAGCACAGATGCATCAAAGCCATCCTCACTAAACATTGGGACATCCTCAGAAATGACCGCATTTTGGGTAATGTTATACCCAATAAGGCCAGAGTAATCTTTAAAGGTGCCCCAACCTTACAGAGTAAGATTGCCCCGAACATCATCAACCCTCCTATACGTCAACCTCTCTTTCATGAGATGGAGGGATTTTACTCTTGTAGGAGATGTAGTGTTTGCCAACATAATTCAGGCATAGGTAGAAAGACGGTATCATTTAGGTCATCAGTTACCCACAGGACATACCCAATCAGACAATTTTGCACGTGTACCACCAGTCACATTGTGTACCTGATCACATGTCACTGTGGTAAACAATATGTGGGCCGCACCATCCGTTCCTTTGCCATAAGAGTGGCGGAACACATTGCACTCATTAAAGGGGGGGACACTAAACATACTGTCCCTCGCCACTACAAGCTACAACATAATCGGGTGATTGATGGCACGCAATTTGTGGTCATTGACAGATATGTCCCTCCTTGGAGGGGTGGGGCCATGACCAGGGGTGTGTCTCGTTTGGAGACTTACTGGATCCATGAGCTCCGTACACTCCACCCATTGGGCATGAATGTTGAAATTGATATCAACGCTTTTATTAACAAGGCCTGAGGTTGTCATCCTAATTTTCAATTTTGCCCCTCCTACATATGTTCTCTTTCCTGATCACAAATAACATAATAGGAATTTTTTCTATTTTTTTTATATATTATTCCATTTGTATACATATTTCCATCTATATTGTATTCCCCTTTTTTCTTTGTCCTTTTGCTTACCTGATTCTAGCTACAATTATATAGCCTTGTGTATATGAACGCCCATTTTTATTCACTTATATCATTCAGGTTATGTATGTGCCATATACATATAGATGATGCCTTTCACATATGGAAGTATATCACTGTATCCATTTTTTAGTTATATGTTAACTATGTTAGTTATTTTATATGGAAACCAGCTCCACAAGTGTTTTTTTATTGGTTGTTTCTAACCCCCTTTTACAAATTTATCACCTTGAGTTTTCAATTCTTCTCTACGAGAATCTTTGCCTCCCTATATTATATAACATTCATTTTCACATTATCACTGACCCAACATTTTTTGGATTTGCACACCTTTTTCCAGTCTACCCGTGCTGTACATATAAGACATTCAGTTGTCATTTGTATAAAACACGGGTATTCTTATATCACGCTATTTCCCTTTAGATAATGATGGGGTTATGGCCTGTAACTCCAGCATCTTGGTAATTTCACATTGCCTGCCTCCGGTGGAGGCTCGTATCATTTCATGCACGGTTCTTATATTTTGGACGTTCTCCCGGCCTTCCTGGTGCCTCGGCTTGTCACCATGACTACCCAGGCATTTGCATCTTGCTCGCCCCTATGGGAGGCGCACACGTCCCACACATTTTTTCACATGCCGTTCAGACTTTGGACGTCATTCCGTCGTTCGTCTTCCTGGCGCATGCGCAGTATACACTATCTCCTCCCGGAGCGTGCGCACATCACATCCTCTGCCTTTTTCATTTTTTTGACATCTATTTATGTATTCACTTTTGAGACCAGGGATTGGGCCTTTTTATACTAACCATATAGGGGTTTTGTATGTCATTGCATTCACCTTATCCTACTTAGTTTCGTTCCACTTCCGGCGCCCATCACTATGAGGCGTGGAACGCATGTGGGCCGACGTGGAACGCACGCCGTTCGGCCATTTTCCCCCAATACCGGAAGTGACGCTTTTAGCATCCGTGGAGCTGTTTAACATAATTTTTATGGTTTCTCTATATATATTCTGGTGGCTACAGTGGGGGGATCCCCCCAGATGACGTCTATGCAGACGAAACGCGTCGGGTAGGACCCCACTGTCGCCACTTCTTCACAGCGCTGTTTTTTAGACACTTTTCATGTGAGTGTATACTATATTTTAATAAATTTTCATTTAAACGGATTCACACTATTTGGCCCATCCTTCTTTTCCTCCATTCATTCTAACACGGATTCGAGTGACACGACCTCTGAGCCGGACCACGTTGGAGGAACACAGTCAAGTGGAAGTCATTCCACCATCCCTGCTTATCTGCACTCGTTCCAGCCCAGCACCACTTAAGCCTGATTGACCTCACCTGGCGTATGCCTTGTTAGGTCCACCAAGTCTGGTAAGCCTCTTTATTATCATTGGTGGTGTGCGGGCTCCCTCTACAGAGGATTTGTACCGTGGTTGAAATTTGTTCCAGAGGACTTTATATTTCCATCTTTTCTCCAAGGATGTTTTTGTCAGCATATGAACTTTGAACTGTCAGTTCTTAGGCCACATTTTTTATCCCCTTCCTTAGCGCTACACTTATTTTGTTTTTTTAAACTAACAGAATGCACTGAAGAACAGAAAGGCCTGTGAAGAGTGAGCTGAAAATTGGACAAGAACGCACTGGAAAACAGATACTAACTGACAACACGCACTGAAAACCAGATACAAACCCACAAGCACAAACTGAAGAGCAGTAATGATCTAAAAAACAAGGCTGAAAAGCACGAATCGTTTCTCACCAAACTTCTACTAACACGAGATAAACACGAGATTAGCAGAAGGAGTCCGAAGGGTGGCGCACTGGCTATTGAACTTCCCTTTTCTGGTGCCGTCCTACGTCTTGTACGTCACCGCGTTCTTGACGGTCGGAATTTGGTGTGACCGCGTGTATGTAAGACAAGCTTGGGCGGAATTCCGTCGGAAAAATCATCCAAGCCTTTTCCGACAGAAATTCCGATCGTGTGTACGCGGCATTAATCTTAAAAATAGCCAGAACTGTTTTTTTTAGCTTCGCCCCTTATAGACTTCTATGGAGATCAATTTTAAGTTTGCTCATCAATTAAGTCAGTTAATTATAAATTATGGAATCTGTGCTAAAAAAAAAAAGGCAAGCAGAGTAGTCACCCATATTGGGACATTTCCTGCAACTGATCTTGTTCCAATTATTTACTTGCTATGCCTTGTTCTAAACTGTGACCTGTGCAGGTGGACACCTTGGTGGAGACAGAGATATACTGTACTTTCTCATATCAGAGCTGCCCCATAACCACTAGTGATTGGAAGGCTGGTGGGTAATCTTCAGACAGGGACAGGAGAGGGGAAGAAAGCACAGATCCACAAAATAAATGAAGCAAAAGCAGGTATATCCTTGCACTGCAGGTACTCAGGTACAGCTTCCTCTTCAGCAAAGAGAACATGGAGCAGTACAGTAGGGACATCACCAAATCTTTCTCCAAATCTGGTAAGACTAGCAGTCATAGGCAGCAGTGCCTTAGATATACAATGAGTAGACTACACAACAGGAGTGCATAGGTACAGAAAGCGTTCTGAAAATTTTCAGGAAAAATTAACATAATAACATAATATCCTGGGGTATTGGTAAATCTCTTTTTGTGGGTTTACATTTATTTGTTTTGTTCCCTCTCTTAGCAACTATGTAAGCACCAGCCCAAAATGCTTGGAGGAAAAATATATATCTGTGTTGCAAGGGAAATGCAATTATATCACTATTCTATCTCAAAGGAAATATATTCATCAAATCCACAGTTAAATTATTTCGCCCTTCTTGTACTGTGGTGGTTGATTGTACTTGATTTAATAGAAAAGGTATAATTATTGGTTTGGGGTCTGTAAGCAACAACTAGCAATAAAATATTAGATTTTAATAATCTGATGCAACCAGATTAATGAGAGTTGACAACTTATACATTCATATTATATGAACATGAACCTTTATTCTTCTTATTATTTTATTTATTTGTACATTACAAATTGTGTTATGCAGCTTCCCCCAAAAAATTGCTGTGGATCAGCATGCAGCATACTTTTGACGCATGTAGAGTTTATGCACAGGAACAAGAGCCATCTGAAAGTTTATGAAACTTTATTTTACGCCTAAAATGGGTAAAAACCATTGTGGTATGGTCAATTGGAACAATAGTTTAATGGATCTTAAACCCTTGGTCCGGTCTACAGATTGGTAGCTAGTGGGACCAACTTCTGTTCATGTGGTCACATGATCACTGATCCTTCCAGACAATGATCAGACAGACCTGATCAAAAAAAAAGTGCCGCTCAAAGCTCCACAGTATTCAACCTGGTGATTAGAACACTATTGGGTGCTAGATTACAGGGACCTGTCTCGCCTGATAGACATTCTTTGAAAGGAAGAATAGAAGAAGCTCACACCAGGACACCACATGATTCCATTTGTATTAAGTAGGCTTCAGATGCGCCTCCCCTCAAGCCATGTCCCATTAACACGTTTCACCTGCCTATGGGCTTAATCGTTGAGGTATGACAAGAGGATATTGCTGGAGCGAGAGGGCTGCACAATGAAGGTTGTTGGGGCAACTAAAATATACAATTTGTGCATGTAAAGATAACATATATACAGTGCCTTGCAAAAGTATTTACCCCCCTTGGCATTTTTCAAGTTTTGTTGCCTCACAACCTGGAATTAACATGGATTGTTTGAGAATTTGCATCATTTAATTTACAGAACATGCCCACAACTTAAATGATGTTTTTTTTTATTGTGAAGCAAACAACAAATAGGACAAAATAACAGAAAAAGTCAATGTGCATAACTATTCACCCCCCTAAAGTCAATACTTTGTAGAGCCACCTTTTGAGGCTATCACAGCTCCAAGTTGCTTTGGATAAGTCTCTGAGCTTGCCACATCTTACCACTGGGATTTTTCCACATTCCTCCTTTGAAAACTGCTCCAGCTCCTTCAGGTTGGATGGCTTGCGCTTGTGAACAGCAATCTTTAAGTCTGGCCACAGATTTTCTATTGGATTGAGGTCTGGGCTTTGACTAGGCCATTCCAAAAAATTTACATGTTTCCCCTTAAACCACGCAAGTGTTGCTGGAAGGTGAACCTCTGTCCTAGCCTCAAATCAGACACAGAGTGGTAAAGGTTTTGTTCAAGAATATCCCTGTATTTAGCACCATCCATCTTTCCCTCAACTCTGACCAATTTCCCAGTTCCGACTGCAGAAAAACATCCCCACAGCATGATGCTGCCACCACCATGTTTCACTGTGGGGATGGTGTTCTTTGGGTGATGTGATGTGTTGGGTTTGCACCAGACATAGCGTTTTCTTTGATGGCCAAAAAGTTAAATTTTAGTCTCATCAGACCAAAGCACCTTCCACCATACATTTTGGGAGTCTCCCACGTGCCTTTTCACAAACTCAAAACGTGCCATTTTGTTATTTGCTGAAAGTAATGGCTTTCTACAGGCCACTCTGCCATTAAGCCCATCTCTATGGAGAGTACGGCTTATTGTCGTCCAAATGCTCCAGTCTCTGCTGTTGAACTCTGCAGCTCCTCCAGAGTTACCTTAGGTCTCTGTGCAGCCTCTCTAAATTAATGCCTTCCTCACCCGGTCTGTGAGTTTTGGTGTGCGGCCGTCTCTTGGCAGGTTTGCTGTTGTGCCATGTTCTTTCCATTTGGTTATGATAGATTTGATGGTGCTCCTAGGGATCATCAAAGACTTGGATATTTTTTTATAATCTTACCCTGACTTGTACTTCTCAACAACATTGTCCCTTACTTGTTTGGAGAGTTCCTTGGTCTTCATGGCAGTGTTTGGTTAGTGGCGCCTCTTGCTTAGGTGTTGCAGCCTCTGGGGCCTTTCAAAAAGGTGTGTATATGTAATGACAGATCAGGTGACACTTAGATTACACAACAGGTGGACATCATTTGACTAATTATGTGACTTCTGAAGGTAATTGGTTGCACCAGAGCTTTTTATGGGCTTCATAACAAAGGGAGTGAATACATACGCACATGCTAATTAGCGTTTTTTTATTTCTGAAAAATTGTTTTATGTATATATTTTTCTAATTTTACTTCACCAACTTAGACTATTGTGTTCTGATCCATCACATATAATTCAGATTAAAAAAACATTGAACTAAAGGCTGTAATGTAAAGCCAAGGGGGGGTGAATACTTTTGCAAGGCGCTGGATAGTGCTCTTTCTTTCAAATCCCACTCTAGAATTGCATTCCCCCTCTACCCAACCCTCCCTCTACTCTTTATCTGATCACTGGAAAAAAAACACTATCTAAATGCCCTTTTTTTTATTTAGCTTCAGCTACAGTCATGTGACGCCTCAGCCCCAAACCTTCCCCTATTCTGTTTACTTCCTAGAAGGGTCTTTCTTCTGGTGTCTATGTCAGTGCCTGCATGATGTGGACACTTCCTATTGGATGTCCAGTAGCAGGGTCCTTTCAGGATCAAGAAGAGGACAACATCATCACAGGGAGGAAAAAAAGAGACTGGTGATTTCAGAGGGCATCCCTGTGCTGGATCATTGGTCATCCGCACAGTGGCAAGGGACCTGGAGGGGGGAAGTTTTTTTCAAAAATTGAGAAAGTGAATCAACACGTTCCACCCACTTTTACAACTGTTCAGCATCCCTCACTAAACTGTGCACTGTAAAGGAATTGGATATATATATTTTTTTTTCTCAGCACCTACTGTATATCTGCTGTATTCCGTTTTCACTTCCTCCTCCCTGGCCGTGGCCCATCGCATCATTTCCTGTTTGCAATGCCTTCTGGGAAGGGGCGGCAACTTCCTCTGACACTGCCATTGCTATGGAAACCTGACCTGAAACCTATTACACTGCTTGTCCTGCACTGAGCATGTGCGAGATCTGCAAGGATGAGATCCAGGAAGAAATACAGTGTGGCTTCAGATGCCCACACTTATGATGGCCACGGCCTGCTGTAAGTTTATAAAATAACAAACTACTGCTATAAACTAACAAAACAGACCTTAGTTTACAGACTAACTTTACTAGAATACATTAAGCTTGTGTATTATAGGGGTATTTTTATTTACAAAGTATAATTTTCGGCACACCACTTTAAATAACCCCCCCCCCCAGACCCCACTGCATTTACTTTGATTAGCTTTCACTACCCACACCTCTGCATTCTGAATGGACAGTGAAAGTTTAATATCCATGGAGGTAAGTGCAGCAGGGACCAGGTGGTGGGGTGGGTTATTTAGGTGTTAGTTCACCTTTTCAAAAAAAATGTACATACTTATACTTTAAGCTGGCCATACACTTTTTTCCAAACAACCATTCATATGAAAATTTTTACAGTACATTCAAATGTTAAAAGTGCTTCAATATTGTGTTTGCTTTTAGCATTCATTTTGGAATTAAAGTGATACTAAAGTCTATTTTTTTTTCTTTATAAAAAATAACAAACATGTCATACTGTACTTACCTGTTCTGTGCAGCAGTTTTGCAAAGAGCAGCCTGGATCCTCCTTTTCTCGAGTCCCGCTTCAGTGCTCCTGGCCCCTCCCTCCTGTCTAGTGCCCTCACAGCAAGCAGCTTGCTATGGGGCAACCGAGCCGCGGTTCGACCCCACCCCCTCACTCAACTGACTTTGATTGACAGCAGCCGGAGCCAATGCCACTGCTGCTGTGTCTCAGCCAATCAGTAGGGAGAATCCCAGACAGCCGAGACACTCGTGTACATCGCTGGATAGAGATGGGGCTCAGGTAAGTATTAGGGGGCTGCTTTACACACAAGTTTTTTATGTTAATGCATAGAATGCAATAAGATAAACAACCTTCTGCCTTTTCAACAACTTTAAAGTCATTTCCTGAATGAAAAGCACAGTCATTGTTAGAAATGTGCCCGATCAAAATTTTCCATTCTGCTTCTTTGAATTTTCTCTCTAGTGCAGTTGAAATGATGTTAATTTGACCCCACTGTTGATTCGGTAATCAAACCAACAATTCTGAGGCAGAATTCACACAGGGTGCAGTGACAGGCATTTTACTGCACGGTGCAATTGTTTTCAGCATGTCCCATTCACACTGCAATGCAGCCCTGAGCTGCTCTAAAATGCAGTCATGCTGCATTTTTTCGCAGTGCACTGTACAGAACCGAATGTAGTGCACGTTGCTGCTGTACAGCGACATGAAGTGTACTTTTGTAAAAAAAAAAAAAAGGGAGCTATGATCTGAGGAATCCGATGATGATATGGGCTTTGGGCTCTTTGATTACATTTGTTTGTCCGAAGTCTCATTAAATGCTTACATCTTTAAAAAGCACTTCGGCAGCTGTATGTTCTAGTGTGAATTCACCCTGAAACAAAGGTTTTTAAAGGAAATTCTTCTAGTGTATGGCCAATTTTACATAAGTATATCTGGCTAAAAAATGTATACTAGGGTGGTTTGGAGGGGGTGGGAGATAGGAATAATAAAAAATGGTTTTAGCCTCAAATAGGGCTTAAATCCTTAACCTCTCAAGCCTCAAATCTAGAATAGCTGACTGTCAGATGCACAGGACAAGTCTCTGGGATTATGCTGTTGGTAGTCACAAAGCTTCTTAGTGGCTTGAGGAAGGAGCTGGAGGAGCACAGAACACAGCCCGTGCCACCTTCAGCTTCACTCTTTTGCCACTTTGGCTGGAGGGAACCCCTGGTGACATGGAGACCCAGTGTCCTCCTAACTCTATTCAGGCTTCAACAATGAATACTGTATATATGTAGCAGACTTTGAAGCACTAATTTTACAATTATATATGCATGCTCTCTTTGTCATGGATACACTATTTGCTGTGTAAACTGGCTGGAAACAGCATGTTAGGGGCCCTGCTCAGTTTTCTATCTGAACTTGACCTCCAGAATTCAAAATTCTCAATGGCAAATGTAAACGATCTGTTACACATAGCTGCGTAAAAAGCTCTTAGCATCTGCATTGCAACCTTTTCTGAAACTGGAGGTTTGTATTCAGCTTAGAGAAAAATAGTGTGAACATTGTATTGGACAAATCTGTGTTTAAGTAGCCGTAACATATATGTTTAGCGAGCAATGATGTTAGAAATTCAGATAATCGCTAGAGGGGTTCCAAGCCGTGACAGTATGTAAAGGGTTATTAAATACTCATGTAACATTGTGATAATATATCTACTAACCCCACCGGACAGATGGTCTACAATCTGTAAAACATGTTAACAGCATGGGGTGTGCGAGACTGTATCTGTTTCATTTCCTTACATGACATCATACGCTACTTGCTTTCAATATTAAAACGTACGATATGCGAGTTATGTGAGAAAGTGAAGCAATTTGGAAAAAAGCACTTATGCCAACTTCCTCCTGTAGACATCTTGTAAGGCCATTAGGAATGGCACAACGGTAAGTGAATGGGAAAACAATGGTGGAAAGTTAATTTTGAAAGAAAACAGATAAAGTGTATATGGAGTGAAGTGGAATGTGCGTATTGTTCAGGTGTATCCTGTCAGAAAGTTCAAAAGGCTCCAAAGGTATAAAAGTTTTACAATCTTGTATTGATGTGAATCTTTGCTGCATGGCCACAGTTCAAGAATGCTGATGCCTGTGTGTTCGAGTGCCAAAAAATGCTTCTAGAGGTTTAGTTAAAAAAAAAAAAAAATAATACATTGCTCTGCAAAAACAGTATCATTTTTCTGTCAGCAGTGGTCTTGTTGATTGTTCGTACTCACACACTTTTACATTAAAGAACCCCAAATTCTCACCAGAATTATGCACTTTCCTAGGCCACACATTACTTCTACTGATTTTTGTAGTTGCACATCAACATATCGACTCAGATCACATAAGTAAGCAAATCCTTTGCATGATGAAATGTTAAAGCATATCTAAAGACAAAACTCCTGAGAGGGTTTTTTTTTAATCTAGGTATATTTTTCTTTACTTCCTGTCTAGCAGAGACAACAGGAAATGAGAGGAAATATCTCCAAATGAGGAACATTCTCTCTTAGACAACTGCCACTGCAACATGTGTCCCCATTAGAAGACTTTGCCTTGTTTTCTTTTTGTTCCAAGGCAACTCAATGTTTTGGATTTTCCCACACTTTCAGTCCTGTTAATAGTCATCAAGACAAATAGAGAAGGTAAATCAGTGACGGCCGGTCCATAAGGGGCACAGGGGTGCCGCATCCTCAAAGTTCAGCGCCGCCCCCCCCCCCCCCCCTTTTAAAGCTCATATTCATAGAGCGATTTATTTTTAAATAAATGATAATATGACTAACATTTTTAACATCCTAAAGTTAAAAAATATTAGTCATATTATAATTAATTAAAAAATAAATTGTTCCACTGTGCGGGGTGCCAGACTGATAGCTGTCTATTAGCTCCATAATTTTTTAACAACCACATGATTAGAGCCTGAGGCTCTAATTGGCTTGTTTAATGTTGTCCTCGGGTTGCAGAGCACTGCACCCTTAACCCACCCACTTTTGATTTCCGGTTTCTTGTCCCGGAAGATTTGAAACACGGAAGCTGCTGCCCACTGGGTAACAGGGGAGTCAAGGTGGTAGGCTTCCATTTGCAAGTAAAACCTGGAGGGGTTTGTTTGCGCCCCCCCCAAAAAAAATTTTATCACCAGCCACCACTGGGGTAAATCTTCCCAGCAGGGACACAGAGAGTAATTAAACCCAACAGTATTGTTAAGCCTTTCCTACACTATTCAAATTAAAATGTACCAGGATCCACTGATCCTGGTACATACCTCTACTTTCTGTAGTAAGATTGTGTCAGTCCCGTAAAAAATTTGAAACAACCCTAGGTCTGATAACCCAGTGAGATGTTTGGTCAAGGAACAGACCATTTAGCTTTGCCATAGGTAGCTGTAACAGCTGCTTCCAATCTAGTCACTTAATATTGCATAAGAAAATTTACCAATATACTTGTCATGGTTATGCAGTAATGTGTGTCTGTCAGCTCACCTTTCCTTCTGTGTTCACCTTTAGAGGCCAGCCACCCTCACCTGACTGTTTAAATAATCTTCCCTCAGCATAGCTCCACCCTGGTCTCTAATTAGGAACACTATATTAACCTGGGCATTGCAAGCCAACCTTGCTGATCAACTATTGTGTGTTAGCTTTCGTGTGTACTTGCTGTGTTTCCTACGTCTGATTCCAGTTACCGACCTTGGCCAGTTCTCGACTATCCCTGTCTGCTTGTGACCCTGACCTTTGGCGTGTTATGTTTATCCTTGTCTACTAGTCGCCCCAACATTTGGCTTATCCCTTACTTTCCTTGTTGTTCCAGCCTGCTGCCTCCTACCTCTTCTCCTGTAGTCTACCGTAAGCTGTGAGACCCTGGGGGCTGCGACCTGGACCCAGACTGCAGTGCATTTATGAAAAAGATATGGGCTTTAAGGCATAGAGCCCTGGGACTTTAAAGGTGTCTGAATTGTGAAAATGCTCAGAAATGTATTCCCAATTGAACATATTGGTTAAAAAATAATACATTTTATTACAACGATTAAAAAAGCCATGAAAAGGCTATAACAATACAAAATTCACAAAATTAATAAAATACAGTCCCAGTGCCTGATATGGATACCATTTTGTTCTCAACATGTTTCGCTCAGTGGAGCTTCTTCAGGAGATATGGTATATGGCATCAATTAAACTAAAATTACATAAGAGAAAGGGAAAGCAAATCAATATAGTAAAATTTCTATATATATAAAATATATAATATAATATGGTAATTGTTAATCATCAGGATACTTCAGTATGAGGATAAGAATAAAAAAAAAAAGAATAATGAAATTACATGAGTGATGCATTAGACGGTACAGTTAATTTTTTATAAACATAGATATATAGTATAAGTGCTGAGTTACTACAGAAAGCGAAAACCTTGCCAAAAATTATAGCTCTTTGAACTTACACTTGGAGCTGAAAGGTCACAAGTATTAGAGACACTTAAATTCATGAACTGCCTTCTCCCATTGGGTTCCTGTCCCCAAGAAAAGCTTGCAGAGACAATACAACTGCATGCAGGGTTATTGATGTCCTTTTCTATAAAAGAAAGGGCAAATGAATAGAGAACAAATTGTTTCTATAGATGTAATAGAAGTAATTGAATAAATAGATGGGATTTCTCAAATGGGGAACCCTTTTACAGTAATAAATATATAATTTACCTGGATGGTACTTTAATAGAATCAATATTATTCCATAGATGGCATCCCCAGTGTTTGTTTGGACAGAAGCACTTTTATAATGGGATGTATGAGATAAGAAAAAGGCTATATGTCAAAGAAGCTGTAGGGGTCTGGAGAGGAGGGGATCGATATCCACCAATATCCAAACTGAACCCTAAAACATAAAGACAAACAATAAAGATCAGTTGCTAAATGTAAAAAAAAAGGTAATCAAAAAGACATGGCTGCCGCACAGAGAGTGCACCTACCTTCATCTAGTGTAAGCCGGGATTAGAGTAAACAGACAGGGAAGGAGAAAACCTTCCCTCCTTACGCTGTGGTGTCCAGCAGAGGAATGACGGGGAAAGGAAAAAAATCCCCGTATTTGTGTTCAATCTCCAGCGTAGCGGCGTCTGACTTCGCCGCCACGCTGCGGACGTAAATAGCGTGTCACTGCGCATGCGTCTGCCATGAAGGCGGGATGTATTAGAGACTGCATAAGTGCAGTCACTAATCGCCATATTGGAAAATACTTTGCCCATACATGATGGGAGGGAGGGGGGGCGAGAGACACACAGGGAGACCGGAAACCACAAAGGAAAACAATCAATCACAGCGCAGACTCTCAGAAACAGCCCCGCAGCCCAAAAGATACGATTTCTAAAGAAAAACACTAGACATGCGCAGGGACAACAGTATGGCATTTGAGGCGGAGGTCATTGATTAAGGCCCACGTTCTCAAATGCCTGGGTGTCCGTGCAAGCTTAAGAATTAATATAGGGACATGCAATTGGAGAAGGCAATCACAGAAAGTATAATAATTAAATTATATTAGGTGTATATCAATCTGATAAGATATATCCTACTGCGTTAAATAAATCTATAAATAATATATTGTGCTTAAATAACGTTGATGAAACTATAAAAGATGGCAAGGAGAAAAAAAAAAATTAGAAATTAAAGAAAAGGCTTATAGCTAAGAGCGTCATTCAAACCGAGATATTTGAGAGCATCTAGGTTTGAAATCCATTTAGCCTCCCGCTGTAGGAGGATCTGATCGTAGTTGCCTCCTATTTCATCTGGGGGAATGTGTTCATGTGCTACAAAGTGCATCATAGTGTTGTCAAATTGATGGAAAAGGCCCATATGGTGGCTAATTAGCGTCGCCATCCTTTTTTTGCATACAAGGGAGACATGGTCTCTTATTCGATGAAAGAGTGGTCGTTTTGTCTTTCCAATGTAAAAAGCATTACATCCACAGGTTATTAAATAGACAATACCAACTGATTGACAGGTAACTGAGAATTTGGGAGAATATATACGGCCATTCGGAAGAGAAATGGTACGTGTTGCATGAATGTACCTACAGAAGCCACATTTATGGCATGGTCTAGTGCCTTTGTTGGCATTGGTGGTGAGGGGTGATGGGTCGTAGTGGCTGTGTACGATTCTATCTTTTATGGATCGCGATCGCTTAAAGGTTAATTCAGGATAGTTTTTCAGGTGTTTAGAGACACGTGGATCCCCCATTAGGAGGTACCAGTGTTTCTACAGTAGTTCCCATATTTTTTTATGTTGTCCTGAAAAAAAAGAGGATCTAGCAGTAGGAGGGCCAGGAATAAGGTTTGATCTAATCTGTGTCTTGGCCCTGATGTAGGCCTTTTTAAGGCACCTATTGCTATATCCCCGTAGTTTAAGGCGATGTTGTAAGGCCTTAGCCTCACTTTCAAAGTGGTTATTGGTACTGCAATTTCTTCTAAGCCGAAGATATTGCCCATAAGGTATATTAGTTTTTACAGGTAGGGGGTGAGAACTAGTTGCATGGAGGAGGGAATTGCCCGCTGATGGTTTGCGATATAGGGTGGTACCTAAAGTTCTGTCTTGATTAACAAAAATTTCAATGTCCAGGAAGGTAAGTCTATCCTGGCTAGCTTCCATCGTAAAATTAAGTTTGTATAGATTCACCTTCAGACTTTCAAAGAAAAGGGATAGGTCATCACGAGAGCCCGTCCATACAAGAAAAATATCGTCAATGTATCGTCTCCAAATTGGTATGTTCAAAAAACTGTTGCATATTCTCATCAAAAAACAAATCTTGCTCCCACCCCCCCCCCCCCAGATACAGGTTTGCATAGGAAGGAGCACATTTGGTTCCCATGGCAACACCCTGTACCTGGAGGTAGTGAGAGCATTCAAAAATGAAGACATTGTTGTGCAAAATGAATCGTAAAAGATCAAGGATAAATTGATTGTAGGCAGGAGATGACTCACTATATTCATAGAGCGATTTATTTTTAAATAAATGATAATATGACTAACATTTTTAACATCCTAAAGTTAAAAAATATTAGTCATATTATAATTAATTAAAAAATAAATTGTTCCACTGCGCGTGGTGCCAGACTGATAGCTGTCTATTAGCTCCATAATTTTTTAACAAGCACATGATTAGAGCCTGAGGCTCTAATTGGCTTGTTTAATGTTGTCCTCGGGGCGCAGAGCACTGCACCCTGAACCCTCCCACTTTTGATTTCCGGTTTCTTGTCCCGGAAGATTTGAAACACGGAAGCTGCTGCCCACTGGGTAACAGGGGAGCCGAGGTGGTAGGCTTCCATTTGCAAGTAAGGACCTGGATGGGTTTGTTTGCGCCCCCCAAAAAAAATTTTATCACCAGCCGCCACAGGGGTAAATCTTCCCAGCAGGGACACAGAGAGTAATTAAACCCAACAGTATTGTTAAGCCTTTCCTACACTATTCAAACTAAAATGTACCAGGATCCACTGATCCTGGTACATACCTCTACTTTCTGTAGTAAGATTGTGTCAGTCCCCTAAAAAATTTGAAACAAACCTAGGTCTGATAACCCAGTGAGATGTTTGGTCAAGGAACAGACCATTTAGCTTTGCCATAGGTAGCTGTAACAGCTGCTTCCAATCTAGTCACTTAATATTGCATAAGAAAATTTACCAATGTACTTGTCATGGTTATGCAGTAATGTGTGTCTGTCAGCTCACCTTTCCTTCTGTGTTCACCTTTAGAGGCCAGCCACCCTCACCTGACTGTTTAAATAATCTTCCCTCAGCATAGCTCCACCCTGGTCTCTAATTAGGAACACTATATTAACCTGGGCATTGCAAGCCAACCTTGCTGATCAACTATTGTGTGTTAGCTTTCGTGTGTACTTGCTGTGTTTCCTACGTCTGATTCCAGTCACCGACCTTGGCCAGTTCTCGACTATCCCTGTCTGCTTGTGACCCTGACCTTTGGCGTGTTATGTTTATCCTTGTCTACTAGTCGCCCCGACATTTGGCTTATCCCTTACTTTCCTTGTTGTTCCAGCCTGCTGCCTCCTACCTCTTCTCCTGTAGTCTACCGTGAGCTGTGAGACCCTGGGGGCCGCGACCTGGAGCCAGACTGCAACGCAGTCCATCCTCACCACTAGAGTCTCTGGTGAACACCTGCTGGCTCTTAGACTCCGCGCCCTGGGGAATCTATGCTCTAGCTCCCAGTGGGATCTGTGTCAGTGTTCCAGTAGACCTGCTTCCTGAACCTCCCAGGGTTCAATCCGCAGCAGTCAGTCCTAGGGTCCACTACCTTAGCGGTGCACTCCTGACTTCAACGGAGTGCATCTGTCACCTGGTCTCAGGTGACCTGACAGTACTTGTTTATGATGGGATCTTCTTTCTTCTCAAGTAGGAGAGAAAAGAGGATCGTGTTAAATACCAGATTTGTTTTTTAGATTTGTATAGGCCAAATTAAAATTTATGTCTGGGTTTTTGTTTCTGTATTTGCATGTATATGCAAATGTATTTAACAAAAACCTCTATTTTTACAAGGGGGTGTCATTTTTACATGGGTTGGAAGACACAAACAACAATAAAAACATTTTTTAGAAAATGTAACATTTCCACCTACGCTAACATTTCTTTGTTGAAGAGATTTTCTATAACTTCCTACCCTGACAGAAAATGAGAGCAACCTCCCTAAAAAGGATGACTATAAAAAGGACATAGTCTTATATAATGTCTAACGCAGGGGTATCCAAACTTTTGACCTTCCTGGGCCACATTGGATAGCTGATGAGCAGAAAAAGCTGGGCAGATCACAAGTTAATGATCACTGATATAGATAATGCAGTGTTTCTCAACTCCAGTCCTCAAGCTGCTCCAACAGGTCATGTTTTCAGGATTTTCCTCAGATGAAATGGCTGTGGTAAGGACTAAGGTAGTGAAACTGATCAAATCACCTGTGCTATATAATGGAAAGCTTTAAAACATGACCTGTTGGGGCACCTCGAAGACTGGAGTTGAAAAACACTGAGATAATGTACCTATCTGAATAATAAAACTTAATTTCTTTTTTTTTTATATTTTTGTTCTAAAATTTTAAAGAGGGCAAGACTTTGACAGTTTAAATGTGTGAGTTAGGGGTGAGGGGCACTGCCTATGAATTAAAAAGTGATCTTAGTGAATCATCCTTCTCAGGTGAGAGTGCACTAAGGTGAATTACCACCAAGTGTGTTAGAAATTTAGGCCAGACCCCTCAGCTTTCCAACTCCCATTGGCTATCCATTGGTGCGCAGTTCCTGTTTCATCGGTCGTCCAATGGTGCGCTCTTGCCCCTTCGGTCATCCATTGGTGCGTAGCACTTATCTCCTGGAAGTGAGCTATGGAAGTTACTCCTTATTGATGCCAGCTGGTTACCAGGGAATCCTTAACAGTTTCCCTGCTGTTTCTACTAAGCCTGTTTTGACCCCCCTGAGAAGGGCGGTCGCAGGCTTTCTGGTAAGTCATCTCCATTATCTATTGTAAGGTGACGGGCAGCACAAGTGGTGGAGAATATAGACCTTGGTTCCTGTATTGCAATTCTTTCATTGGGATACCTTCACTTATGAACTTTTTTTTGTCACATTATGTGTTTAATATGCACATATTTTCTCTAACACATTAATTTTATGTATGGACTTTTTCTACTTGTTTTTTTCACCTGATTTTTTCACTGGATATTTTTGATTATGACACATATTTGATTATGACACATATTTCACTTTAGTGCAAACATATACATTATGTTCACTTGGTAAATTATTGGTTTATTATCCAGTGCTGCCCTTTTATATATACAGAAATTAGGTGTGCTCAAATGCTCCACCTTCTAAAGATAATGAAACGTTTTATAACCTTTGTGTAAAGCAGTGTACATTCATCAAAATCCCATTATATGCATTAACAACAAAATACCACCACTTGGTATGAAAGTAAATATTCTCAGAGTCTCCTCTTAAACTTATAAGTGTGAACAGATAAAAGAAGAAAAAAACACAAATGAATGATGAAAAATATATTAAGAGGCAGTCCAATCTTATATGAACATTGATAACACAATTTTCAGGTGACTTATGCAATATTCAAAGTGACTTGTGCTTCAATTTGTTTCCAATTCTTGTGCAAAGCGATGGGTGACTGTTGTGCTCCCCTTTTGAATCCCTACTCACTAGATCCTGGCACCCCTACAGGGGCAAACCGCATGTAGTGAGTATGTGATGGCTGCCGGGCCGATCACTCCCTCCTTCAGTACATCCTGGGAAATCCAAAGCCTCCAGACTCTCAAAGGACCGTTGGAACATGCTGTTAACCCTGGGTCAAAATGTAGCAGTCTACGGGCTCTTTCACATGGGGTGGATCAGTGATGATCCACCCCGTGAACACCCGCTTGCTCAGCGGGGATCACTCCGCCGATCCCCGCTGAGCAGGAAGATGACAGGTCCATCGCTGCACACTGTGCAGCGACGGACGTGTCAGAGCGCCGCTCTCCCCTATGGGGGATTGGATGATGATGGACCGTAGTGTCCGCCGTCACCCGATCCGATCCGAAAACGGATGGAAAAGTAGGGTTTTCCTCCGTTACACTTTTCGGATCGGAGCGGGTCGGATGTCAGCGGACATGTCACCGCTGACATCCGACGCTCCATAGGGATACATGTATGTCCGTTTTTCATCTGAAAACGGAAGGATGAAAAACGGACATACGGACTCCCCGTGTGAAAGAGCCCTTCTTCTCTGTGACCTCGATATTGTATCCTCACTGACCACAGCAACTTCTCTCTTCCGGATCCACAAACAAGCAACAAGAACAGCGCGGTCTCCTCCCTTCGCTGTGAACCCTGGGTCAAAATGTAGCAGTCTCCTTTTCTGTGACCCCAATATTGTATCCTCATTGACCACAGCAACTTCTCTCTTCCAGATCCACAGACAAGCAGCAAGAACAGCGCAATCTCCTCTTCTAGAGACCGTTTTTCAATTTATAGGCAGCGCCACTCATCCCTAACTCACACGTTTAAACATTGCAACTGGAGCTCCTTATTTGGGGCCCCCAAAAGGAGGCTGCAGCCTAGCCTACACCTAAGTGCGGATCTATTAAAACCTATATAGACTTTAACACTGTTTTTGATAAACTAACGCATCAATATCTGGCTCGATGGATGTAGTAGCAATTCTCAATGATTTCTTAAAGTGCCCATCAGATATTTTAATTATAATTTTGTCATTTGTGTGCTATATCCATGAAAATAGTTGCACACAAGTATAGGTGCTGCCAAAAGCTTATGAAATGTATAAGGCGTGAATGACTGAAGAGTGGGATTTTCTTCCTTGGGAAGATAAAACTTATAAAAGTCCAGTAAAGAGACACTGCCAAATTTTTCTTCAGCTGCATGTGTTCTCTAAGTGTAAATGCATTTTTATAAAAAATTTTAAAAAACATAATTTTTAAGTACATTTACGCTTTTGTGTTGGGCTGCATTCATAGTGGTTTTGGGCCGCATGCGGCCAGGGGGCTGCAGGTTGGACACCCCTTTTCTAACCCTTCCTTGCTCTATCCAAAACAAAATAAAATGTTTAAACCAGAATTGGGCTTTACCAGTACACCATTTCACCCTCTCAAGCAAATTACAGTGCATGAGAAACGGTAAGCTCTATTTACTACAAAATTGGAAAGCCCACAAAAGTTAAAATCTGGATGCTGGTATTCCCTGGCCAACATGCACACAGGGGAAAACACCTTGAGAGCAGCTGGAACGTGTTGTTCAGGGGTGCACAGCTGGCTGCGGTGGCTAGGATCCAAAGAATTCCCCAGATTTACTCTAGCATAATACATTTAATTATTCAGTGCACCCCCTTTATCCCTTTCTGCAGCTGCTGCTAATCTATGCTCATGAAATTCTACCTGAAAAAAAATTCAGATAACATATATACATCATTTTTAGGGATCTTATTACTAAAACGATGAAAAATGAGGCTGCACGTTCACTTTGCATGACATATGAAGCAGAGACTTAAGATGTACATTGTGCTATAAAGTAGTGATCTATAAGGATCTAAAGAGCAGATACTTGACCCCTTCTCATAAAAGCAGAAGAGCCCTTCAGAAGTACTTGGATGTCAGTACTTGAAGCTTATAAGGTTTGGTTCTCCAGAGCCTCAGCTATTAGGCAATACTATGCAGTGTATGAAGGAAAGGTAGTTGTTGAAAATATAATCTCATTTGACCACATACTGAATGAAGACTTGTAGTAAGACTTCAGTATTTGATTCAGATTACACCTGGCCATCTGCAAACAACATGAAGGTCTGAAATTTGAGTGATCAGTGGACATTGCAAAATCTTTATTACATAGTAGGAAAATGCTATCCTCAGGCTAGTTATGCAACATTATGAGCATTGGAAGTGTGCACTATTTGTAATCTTTGAAAATGAAGTGAAAACAAAAGCCAAGTGCTGAGAGTGGGTGTTACAATTTAATAAATAAAATGTATTTACCAGCCTCTTCAGCTAGTGCTTCTCCCAGCAAAACAAAGCAGCACACTGATCCTCAGAGAACCTGGCGTTCTGGCAGCGATATTGAGAGAAATGCTGACAGACCATTTACCAGTCCACAGAAGACTAAGCTGAAGCAAATTCCTCCTCAGTCTGCAGAAGGATGAGCACAGCCTTGATTGCACTTCATTAAATGACACCAGGAAATATGTGGATCCTACAGAAAACGATCCCACTACAGGCCAACCTATCCCAGATACTACACTCAAAGACTTGTTGGTGTCACTGAGGGGGATTTTACATAGAGATATGATATCCTTTATTGCTCAAGCCAAATCAGACATTTCTGATATAGGGGGTAGACTTAACCAAGTAGAAAACAAAATAGAGGAATTTGCCGCAGCCCATAAAGCTTGTGGATGCCCACAATGATGCTGAAAAAGAAATACAAAAATAAGAAATGGCAGATTTGGAGGACAGGTCACATAGGCTCCCAAAACATACTCATCTACACAACAGGCTACCCCAAGGTGTTATTGCCAGGCAGTGGCGTAGCATGGGGGGGGGCAGCCAGATCAGTTGTCCTGGGTGCAACATTTAGAGGGGTTCAGACAAGGCCGGCGCCACCATAAGGCGGCCTGGGAAGCTGCACTAGGGTGGCAGCATGGGGTGGGAGGTGAAAAAATCAAAATCCCCAGCCACTTACTTGGTTGATTTGGTTTTTAAAATACCTGTCCCCCCAGCAGGCAAACTAAAACCTCCACACTGCGCCTGGTAGGAGAGAGGGCTCAGTATGGAGGCTTTATTTTAACTGCTGTTTATCTGCTGTCACCGAGAAAGCAGGGAGAACGGATCCAAGCATGCAGAGGAAGGCAGAGTGGAGGGCGGATCCCCATCCCGAGTGTGTGCAGGCAGTGAGTGCCAGGCTGTGCCAGGGGGGCCAGCAGAGGAGGAGGACAGGATGGAGGAGGCTCCCTGATGGTTGATGCAGTTGCTGCTGCTACTGGAAATCCTGCTGGATTCTCCTGCCTGCATGTGACACAGCTAACCCTCCTGTCCTTGGTGCTACAGGACAGGTGAAATTTGTGGGGATTGCGTGTGTGTGATGGGGGTTGGGGGTATCTGAGGGGTGTGATCAGAGTGGAGGGATCTGGTGGGGTATCTGGAGATATGATCAGAGTGGAAAGATCTGGAGGTGTGATCAGAGTGGATGGATGGTCGTGGGGGATATGGGGGTGTGATCAGAGTTGCGGAATCTGGTGGAAATCTGGAGATGTAATCTGAGTGGAGGGAATATGGGGGTGTGATAAGAGTAGAGGAATCAGGGGGGAGAATCTGGGGATGTCTGCAGGGTGCCCCATCTGGGGGGGGTGCCCAATTATGCCCCATCTGGGGTGTGATCAGGTGGGGGTATCTGGGAGGTGTGATCAGAGTTGGAGGGGGTATCTGGGGGTGTAATCAGGGTGGGGGTATCTAAAAGTCCACTGGTTAAAAATGACTTTCATTGCCCTGGGCACTGACAACCCATGCTACGCCACTGTTGCCAGGATTCATTTTTAGCACATAAAGGAAGAATTGATGCAATTATCTAGACAAGTCACACCACTCCCTGATCCTTATGCAGGTATAACTTTGTTTGCTGACCTCTCTCAACACACTGATCTAGCTCGAAAACAACTGGTTTCTTTTACCGAAATTCTTTGCAGCAACAAGGTGGCATACAAAGGAGGATACCCCACCAAACCGCTGATTGCAAAACATGGCACGCCATATTTCGGTACTTCAGAGGGCTTCCATTTCGCTCATCGATTGAGCCTTATTCCACCTGAAGAGCAGTCTTCACCAAAATCTCCCTTGGATAGGTGTTCCCCATCGTGGGAACCTAAGGCAAGATAATTAGGTTGTGCATGCCCAGATATAACCCTATGGTATCTACAGTTTAACGTTACCACTGACTGTTTATATATGCTGTTCTAATTATCATTAGACAGAATTTTTACTTCCCCACATGTCTCCCTCCATGGAACTTTACCCCTGTTTGCCTATAGTAGCAAAATGCTACCTTGTACGACAACTCACACATTTTTTTACATATTATACTGTGTTTTTCATTGACTGTTTGTGTTCTAGTTTTCTTTATTTTAAGTTACTCTATCACCAGAAGATCATATTCACAATATTCTTCTACAAAGAATCTCTGACCTGCAGTGCCAATGGCTTCTATTCTGGACCAATCAGTGCTGTGATGAGGTAACTTCTAGTCTTCTGTTCTTTAGTACTTCCATTTATCCACAGTGCAGAATATTTTTTATACCTGCCTTATGACAGTTAAATTCATGTCTCTTAATGTTCGAGGCCTCAATAGCCCCTACAAGAAAAAGGCACTGCGGGCGGAAGCAAAGAGGCTACAAGGGGCAGAAAGAAAGAAAGAAAGAATATCTTATCACAATAAAAAAAAAGTAGTTTCCTTCTACTTACATGACTGTATTTTAGATTCTAACAGAAGATACATGCTTCTGATCTGCAATCTGAATAATGTCACCTATGTCAATCTATATGCACCAAATATCTGTCAATTTAGGTTCCTACATAGTCAGCTGAAACGTGTTAAACAGTTATGCCCTGTACACGCGGTCAGATTTTCCGACAGAAAATGTGTGATAGGACCTTGTTGTCGGAAATTCCGACCGTGTGTGGGCTCCATCACAAATTTTCCATCTGAATTTCCGACACACAAAGTTTGAGAGCTTGCTATAAAATTTTCCGACAACAAAATCCGTTGTTGGAAATTCCGATTGTGTGTACACAAATCCGACGCACAAAGTGCCATGCATGCTCAGAATAAATTAAGAGACAAAAACTATTGGCTACTGCCCTGTTTATAGTCCTGCCATACGTGTTTTACGTCATCGCGTTTAGAACGATCGGATTTTCCGACAACTTTGTGTGACCGTGTGTATGCAAGACAAGTTTGAGCCAACATCCATGGATTTTGTTGTCGGAATGTCCGATCAATGTCCGACCGTGTGTACAGGGCATTACTGTATGTAAAGGTCAGCTCATTATACTTGGAGACTTTTTAACTCTATAACTGACAAGCACCTAGATGCCTCCATCTTACAATCACCATCAAGACAACTTCTTCAACCTTTGCTACACCTGGAAACTCTGCCATCCCTGGTGGGGCTTGCATCCATCTTCTAGGGGCTATGCCTATTTCTCCATCCCTCATTCTTATTCATAGATTAATCTGATCCTTATAGGTCTTCATCTTTTTCACAGAGTGTCACAGGCAGAAGTCCACACATGGTTGGACCATGCCCCCGGTTACTCTTTTGGTACAGAAGCAGTATAGTGCAGACACCTCTATCTTACAGCATAATAATACTTATCTAATAACAGATCATGAACATTGAGGGCCAGTTCACACCACATGCAGTCCAGTGCGTTGTTTTTTACTGCTTCAAAAATGCATGCAAAGTAGGTTATATGGTTTTTAATGGCATGGTTTACACCAGTGCGGTCAGTTCTGGGTGTTCCAGTTCCAGAAAAAAAAATGTAGAACCTGCTGCATTTTTCCTGCACTGAACTGTACTGGATTGTGGTAAAACTCAACAGAATGCACTGGAACACATCAAAAATGCACTGGACCTCAGTACAGAAAAAAAAGGCAGAAAGAAGAAAAAAAGCATCTGGAAACGCATGAAAAACGCACCGGAAGGTACCAAAAATGCATTAAAAACGCACATGCAGAAATGCATCCGGAACAGATCTGGAGTGCGTTTTTGTCGTGTGAACCAGCCCTTAAAGAGTTCTTTGAGTAGAACGCATCTTCAAGATCCAACTTGTTTATAGCCTGGTGTGCTCATAAGGCATTCAGTAGAGGATTACCAATTCAATTAGCTGCTTGGGAAAGGAGACAGATAGTGCATGATGTTTAAACAAAAATTGAACTTTTAGAAGCCCCAAATAAATTGACACTTATGCAGAATGTGACTTTAGAGCTACAGCAATACAGAAATGATCTTTGATTACTTTTATTATCAAATCACAAGAAAGTAAAGTTTGAAAAGAGTAATGCCGCGTACACACGGTCGGACTTTCCGGCATACTTGGTCCGGCGGACCAGAGTGTGCCGGACAATCCGCCCGTGTGTGGGCGGCGGCGGACTTTTCCGGCGGACTTCTTCCCAAAAGCCCGCCGGACCTAGATTTGAAACAAGTTTTAAATCTTTCCGTAGGACTCAGTTTTGGGCGGAAAGTCCGCTCGTGTGTGTGCTGGTCCGACGGAAAGCCCGCTCGTGTGTAGGCTGGTCCGACGGACCAGATACGACGCGAGGGCAGGGTATTGCATCTCGCGCTCTCTGCAATAGGAAAAACAAATTTTCCTATTGCGGTGAGCGCGGTGCATGCCAGGCCCTTAGGTCTGGTATGGATTATAAAGGGAACCCCCTACGCCGAAAAAACGGCGTGGGGTCCCCCCTAAAATCCATACCAGACCCCGATCCGAGCACGCAGCCTGGCCGGTCAGGAAAGGGGGTGGGGACGAGCGAGCGCCCCCCCCCCTCCTGAACCGTACCAGGCCGCATGCCCTCAACATGGGGGGGTGGGTGCTTTGGGGGAGGGGGGCGCCCTGCGGGGCCCCCCCACCCCAAAGCACCTTGTCCCCATGTTGATGAGGACAAGGGCCTCTTCCCGACAACCCTGGCCGTTGGTTGTCGGGGTCTGCGGGCGGGGGCTTATCGGAATCTGGGAGCCCCCTTTAATAAGGGGGCCCCCAGATCCCGGCCCCCCACCCTATGTGAATGAGTATGGGGTACATGGTACCGCAGACCCCGACAACCAACGGCCAGGGTTGTCGGGAAGAGGCCCTTGTCCTCATCAACATGGGGACAAGGTGCTTTGGGGTGGGGGGGCCCCGTAGGGCGCCCCCCTCCCCCAAAGCACCCACCCCCCATGTTGAGGGCATGCGGCCTGGTACGGTTCAGGAGGGGGGGGGGGCGCTCGCTCGTCCCCACCCCCTTTCCTGACCGGCCAGGCTGCGTGCTCGGATCGGGGTCTGGTATGGATTTTAGGGGGGACCCCACGCCGTTTTTTCGGCGTAGGGGGTTCCCTTTATAATCCATACCAGACCTAAGGGCCTGGTATGCCCCGCGACGGGGCTCGCAAGGTGTCAATCTCGCCGATAAAAGCGGCAAGATTGACATCCTTTTCTAGTCCCGTCGCACCTGAGTCACGTTCAAAATGAATGGACTTGTCCGTGTGTGGGCAAGTCCGTTCATTCTGAAAGTCCGCCGGAACTCCGGCGAAAGTCCGTCGGAAAGACGGACGGACTTAGCCCGCCGGAAAGTCCGGGTGTGTGTGGGCAAGTCCGTCCGTTTTAAAGTCCGGCGCACCTGGCGGACAAAGTCCGTCGGAAAGTGTGCCGGACCAAGTAGGATAGAAAGTCCGACCGTGTGTACGCGGCATAAAGGTTACATATACTCACAAGGTAATAAGGCCAGGAAACTCATTGTTAATCAGTTGAAGGCTTGACAGTCCAAAACAAAAATAACCTATATAATTAACCCAAATAAACATTTTAAAATATTTCACCCTAATGCTTTTATGGACTACTATAACTTTATAATCTGAAGGATGACATAAATACCCCGCAACCTACAGGTCTCATAACTAATTTCTTAAGTTCTTTAAAGGTCCCTTCTATAGACGCTCAAACTTTAGAACTTCCAAATGCCCCAATTGAGATTTAAAAAAGTAAATTCCTCTCTAGTGAATAATTAATCTCCTGGACCAAATGGATTTTCAGAAGAAATAAGACCTTCCCGGACATTTTATTTCCTTATTTACAGGATCTATTCAAAACACTTTGCCCAAGCCAGGGAAGAAACTCCCCAGAATTTCAGACCTATGCTACTCTAAGTACGTTTGAGCTTAGCGGCTTTGTGTACTCGGCTATATCATCATTATATACTGAACCGTCAGCCAGGGTCTATACCTTCTCTGTCCTCTCATAACATTTTAGAATTACTAAAGGCACATGCCAAAGATGCCCCCTATCCCCCTTTATATTTTGTCTATTGATGGAACCTTTTGCTGAAGCAATCCAAACTCATACTTCTACTTCTGGCATCCCTGTTAATAACTCTTTCCTAAAAATCTGGCTTTTTGTGGATGTTGTTATCATTACTTTAACCATCAGCTGTTGTTCCTTCCGTGTGGACTGTGCAAAAGATAATTTATATATTTGGCACAGCATCGCATTATACAGTGAATGTTGCTAGATCCTCAGCACTTCCCATTGGGATGGACTGCTGGTCTTTGCAGAAGGTGAAAACAGAATTCTCCTATAAGTGGGATTCTAAAAGTGTGTCATACCTAGGCAGGGGCAGCGCTAGGGGGTGGCTATTGGGGCTATAGCCCAGAATCTGGGGCCCATAGCCCTGAGTCTCTTGCCGCAGGGTCCCTGCCTAACCAGCAGGTCGGGGCCGCAGCTGCTGTGGCGGGCTGGCTGCATGAGACAGGTGAAGAAGAAGAGAGAAGTGATCGGGCGGACAAGCAGAGATGACATCTCTCTCCACCCGCTCCACATCAGCGCTCTTCACAGCCGGGCCTCTTCAATGTGGGAGCAAGGTGCGGTGGGGAGCAGAGAGATGACATCATCTCTCACTGTCCGCCACACATCAGCGCTCTTCCGCCCTCACAGCGCGGTGAAGTGGAAGTCACATGCTTTCTGTCATCAGTGGAGCTCCACTTTGTAGCCAGACCCCCTTGCTTCAATGTCGGAGGTGCGGGAGCAGCGAGATGACATCATCTCTCACTGCCTGTAAATAAATAAATGTAGCGCTATGTGTAAAAATATATATAAATATAAAGTGCAAATCTCTAAAATAAATAAATCCTACATATAAATGAATAGTCCATAAAATGAAAAAATTAAGAAATAAAACATGAAAAACTCTTCTTGTGATCAGTGTATCCACACAATTCCACCACAGTGATTGTTCGTCCTTAAAAGGAGTGCACAGTAGATCTACTGAGGAAGGCCTGTGATTTATGGACTATTAATTTATGTGTAGGATTTATTTATTTTAGAGATTTGCACTTTATATTTATATATATTTGCACTACATTTATTTATTTACTATCTATTCTGAAATTAGTGTCGTGTACCACTTGGAATGTTTAGCAGCTGTGCATGTTTATTATTAGGTTATCTTATTTAAACATCACAATATTTTTTACTTGTGGCGCTGATTGTTTCATCCTATAATCTCTCACTGCCTGCCCCGCATCCCCACTAGGGATGAGCCGAACACCCCCCGGTTCGGTTCGCACCAGAACCTGCGAACGAACCGAAAAGTCGCAAGAACGTTAGAACCCCATTGACGTCTATGGGACTCGAACGTTCAAAATCAAAAGTGCTCATTTTAAAGGCTAATTTTCATGGTATTGTCCTAAAAAGAGTTTGGGGACCTGGGTCCTGCCCCAGGGGACATGTATCAATGCAAAAAAAACTTTTAAAAACGGCCTTTTTTTCAGGAGCAGTGATTTTAATGATGCTTAAAGTAAAAAAAAAAAAAAAGTGAAATATTCCTTTAAATATCGTACCTGGGGGGTGTCTATAGTATGCCTGTAAAGTGGCGCGTGTTTCCCGTGCTTAGAACAGTCCCTGCACAAAATGACATTTTTAAAGGAAAAAAAGTCATTTAAAACTGCTTGCGGCTTTAATGTAATGTCGGGTCCTGGCAATATGGATGAAAATCAGTGAGACAAACGGCATGGGTACCCCCCAGTCCATTACCAGGCCCTTTGGGTCCTGTATGGATATTAGGGTTAACCCGCACCCAAATTAAAAAAAGGAAAGGCGTAGGGCCCCCAGGCCCTATATACTCTGAACAGCAGTATACAGGCGGTGCAAACAAGGCCGGGACTGTAGGTTTGTTGTTAAGTAGAATCTGTTTGTAATTTTGAACTGGTACATTTTTAAAGTGTAGCTCCAGCCAAAAAATCTGTTTTTAAGCTTTTTGGAAAACATAGGGAAGGGTTATCACCCCTGTGACATTTGTTTTGCTGTCTGTGCTCCTCTTCAGAAGATTTCACCTCACTTTTTGTCCCAATGACAAATGTTTTTTGAAAATTTGGGGTTTATAGTGAAACAAGGATTGGTGATAAAGCATCAGTGGAAAGGAGAAAAGTTTTTCCCAACTCTTACAGGAGAGAATTTCCCTTCCTATGGGGTAGATTTCATCTCACTTCCTGTTGTCTCCTTCCGTTTGCAAGTGTGGTCGTTTGTAAGTTGGATGTTTGAAAGTAGGGGCCTGCCCTATATACAGTACTCAGCATAAATTTCGGCCTTAGGTGTTGTTGTGGCCTCAACACTGTTAGCCTTCACAGGGCCCTGCTGTGAAATATTAGATCAAGAATTGTAATTACATGCCCCTGTTGAACAGGGCCAGAAAAATTGGGCCTTTGGTGATGGTGGTGCTGGTGCTGGTGCCACAACACTGTAAGTCCTCACAGTTACTCTTGGTGGGCATTGGAACGGGCCTTGCTGTGAAATATTATATCAAGTATTGTAATTACATGCCCCTGTTGAACAGGGGCTGAAAAATTGGGCCTTTGGTGGTGGTGGTGCTGGTGCCACAACACTGTAAATTCTCACAGTTAATCTTGGTGGGCACAGAAACTGGCCCTGCTGTGAAATATTAGATCAAGAATTCTAATTACATGTCCCTGTTGAACAGGGGCTGAAAAATTGGGCCTTAGGCACTGGTGCCACAACACTGCAACCCCTCACAGATACTCTAGTTGGAACGCAGGAACGAGCCCTGCTGCAAAGTATTGCATCAAAAATTGTAATTACACGCCCCTGTTAAATAGGGGCTGAAAAATTGGGCCTTGGGCACTGGTGCTGGTGCCACAACACTGCAACCCCTCACAGATACTCTATTTGGAGTGCAGGAACTAGCCCTGCTGCAAAGAATTGCATCAAAAATTGTAATTACATGCCCCGCTTAAAAATTGGGCCTTAGGCACTGGTGGCGGTGCCCAGAACCAAAAATGTTCTTACAAGCTATCAGCATGATCATTGAGGAGGAAGAGGATAATTACTCAGCATAACAGGATAGTCACTCAGCATCAGCATAGGCAGTCTTTGAAGGGATCTGACATTTCAAAAAAAATTATTCGGTTACATCAGCATCAGGTGCTTGGTAGCTGGTGGTGATCCAAGACTGATTCATTTTTACGAACGTCAGTCGATCGACTGAGTCGGTGGACAGACGCACCCTGTGATCGGTTACAAAGCCTCCAGCAGCACTGAATGTGCGTTCCGAAAGAACGCTGGATGCAGGACAGGCCAGTAGCTCAATTGCAAGCTCTGGCCAGTGATCCATCTTCAAGACCAAGTAACCCAGAGTATTTTCGGTGGGAAAGGTGTCCAAGTCAGATCTTGCCCCTAGGTATTCCTGCACCACGTAAAACATACGCTGATGATGGTTGCTGGAACCGATCATACCTTGGGGCTGCGGACTAAAAAATTGTCTGAATGCATCGGTCAGATGGCCACCTTCTCCACCGCTCCTTCTTTGACTGACCGAAGCCTCAGCAACACGTTGTCCAGAAACAGGAGTTTGTAACCTCCCAGTCTCTGAGAACGCGTTGCACAGACCTTTCTGCAAGGCCTCCCGAAGATGTTTCATCCTCTGCTCCCTCTGCGATGGCAAGATAAGGTCCGCAACCTTACCTTTGTAACGTGGATCAAGGAGGGTTGCCAGCCAGTATTGGTCCTTCTCCTTGATACCACGAATACGAGGATCCTTAAACAAGCATTGCAGGATCTGGGACGCCATGCAGCATAGGTTTGCTGAGGCATTCGGACCAGAGTCCTCTGGGTCACTAAGGACAACATGGTCCGCAGCCACCTCCTCCCAGCCACGTACAAGTCCATGTGTTTCTTGGGACTGATCCCTTAAAGACTTCTGCTGATGCTGAGTGTCAGGCTCCACCTCCATACTGACACAATCCTCCTCCTCCTCGTCCTCTTCCTGTGTGATCAGCGGGCACGCAGTAACACTGTCTGGATAAAGGGGGCCTTGAGAGCTAAGGAAGTCCTCCTCTTCCTGCCTCTGTTCTGCCTCAAGTGCCCTGTCCATTATTCCACGCAGCGTGTGCTCCAACAGATGGACAAGGTGGACAGTGTCACTGATGCATGCACTGTCACTGCTCACCATCCTCGTGGTCTCCTCAAATGGTGATAGGACAGTGCATGCATCCCTGATCATGGCTCACTGGCGTGGGGAAAAAAAAAACAAGCTCCCCTGACCCTGTCCTGGTGCCATAGTCGCACAGGTACTCATTGATGGTCTTCTTCTTTGTGCGCAGCCGCTGCAGCATGGCCAACGTTGAGTTCCACCTGGTGGGCATGTCACAGATTAGGCGGTTCTTGGGCAGGTTAAATTCCTTTTGGAGGTCTGCCAGCCGAGCACTGGCATTATATGACCGGTGGAAATGCACACAGACTTTCCTGGCCTGCCTCAGGACATCCTGTAAGCCCGGGTACCTGCCCAAGAACCGCTGCACCACCAAGTTAAGGACGTGAGCCAAACAGGGCACATGGGTCAGTTGTCCCTGTCGGAGGGCGGAGAGGAGGTTGGTGCCATTGTCGCAAACCACCATTCCTGCCTTAAGTTGGCGTGGCGTCAACCACCTCTGAACCTGCCCCTGCAGAGCTGACAGAACCTCTGCCCCAGTGTGGCTCCTGTCCCCCAAGCACATCAGCTCAAGCACCGCATGGCATATTTTGGCCTGCGTACTTGCATAGCCCCTTGAACGCCTACGGAGCACCGCTGGTTCCGAGGACAAAGCACAGGAAGAGGCCATGGAGGAAGAAGAGGAGGGGGTGGAGGAGAGAGGTGTGTCACAATCATTAGTAGTGGCATTTTGGAGGCATGGTGGCGGAACAACCTCCAACACTACTGCACCTTGTCCTGCATCCTTCCCAGCTGCCAGCAGAGTGACCCAATGTGCCGTGAAACTTAGGTAATGTCCCTGTCCATGCCTGCTGGACCATGAGTCAGCGGTAATATGCACCTTACCGCTGACCGCCCTGTCCAGCGAGGCATGGACATTGCCACCCACATGCCGGTAGAGAGCCGGAATCGCCTTCCGTGAGAAAAAGTGGCGTTTGGGTACCTGCCACTGAGGAACCGCACATTCCACAAACTCACGGGGCAGAGTCTACCAACTGAAAAGGTAGCAGTTGAAGTGCTAGCAATTTTGCCAAGCTAGCATTCAACCACTGGGCATGTGGATGGCTGGGAGTGAACTTCTTTCGGCGGTGCAGCAGCTGGGGCTGCACCTAACTTGTAGCTTTAGCTGAACACTGTGAGGAGGACACACTACACTAACTTGTAGCTTTAGCTGAACACTGTGAGGAGGACACACTACACTAACTTGTAGCTTTAGCTGAACACTGTGAGGAGGACGCACTACACTAACTGTAAATAGTCTAGCTGCCTGACTGTGGTACTAATAGGTTCAAAAGAACATCAGCAATTTTCTTCAGGTAGCTGTAAATACTGTAACAACACAAGCCTGCCTGTCAGTAGGAAAATAACAGGAATGGATCTAGCTAAACTGAATACAGTGTATATATATATATATATATATATATATACACACACACACACACAACACCTGGGATGCATATATATATATACACAACACACTGTAAGTGCAGCTAACTGACTGACTGTCCTGCCTAATCTATCTAACTTAAATCAAATGACACCGTCTATCTCTCTGTCAAGCCGGAACACACTACACAGAGCCGCCGTGCAGGCGGCCTTATATAGTGTGGGGCATGTTCTAAACCCCCTGAGCCATAATTGGCTAAAGCCACCCTGGCTTTGGTCAATTACAGCTCTCTCTACAGACGGCGCTGTGATTGGCCAAGCATGCAGGTCATAGTGCATGCTTGGCCAATCATCAGCCAGCAATGCCGCAGTGAATTATGGGCCGTGACGCGCCACGCAAATTTGGTGTGAACGGCTCATATCGTTCGCAAATCGTCGAACAGCCGATGTTCGAGTCGAACACGGGTTCGACTCGAACACGAAGCTCATCCCTAATCACCACTCTCCTGCCCTTACTAAATAGACCAGTGCTGCCAGCAATGCAGTGTCAATGCACATTTGGTGGCACTGGCTGGCATGGCAAGTGACAATCTGGTCGCCGGTGACGTGGCAAGTGACAACCCACATATGGTGGCGGGTGACATGGCAAGTGACAATGTGCAAATGGTGGCAGGAGATGTGGCAAGTGACAATCTGCAAATGGTGGCAGGTGACTTGGTAATGTGCAAATGGTGGTGATGACATGGCAAGTGACAATCCACATCTGCTGCCAGGTGAAAGTGGCAAGCAACAATCCACATCTGGGGGCAGGTGACGGTGGCAAGTAACACACTGCATCTGGTTCCAGGGCTCCCACTGATTCTGCATTATGATGAGTTGAACCACTTCATTATATATTAGAATGTAACAATATAAACAATGCCTCCCCCCCCGCCCCCCCCCCCCCCCGCGGGCCTGCAAAAAGGTTGGTGACTGCTGCTATGGGCTCTAGCCCCAGATCTTTTGCAGACCTAGCAATGCCCCTGTACCTAGGTATACAATTAACTTCTTTTACATCTCAATTGAAAGCAACTAATTATGCTAAACTGTTAAATCTGTTCTATCTGAATTATTACAGATAAGCAAATATAAGGTGTTCTGGATGGGTCGTATTGTTGTAATCAAAATGTTATTATTGGCAAAAATACTTTATTATTTCAGAACACTTCCTATTCAGTTACCTTTTCAAAATTTTCATACCCTTAATACAGCTATTAAACAATATATCTGGAAAGGGCAAAAAGTGAAAGTATCTTTCCATGTTCTAACGAAACAAACATTTGGAGGTGGCATGGGATTTCCAGTTATACAGGATTATTACAAAGGTGGCTCTTTTAGATCAATTGAGAGCATGCTTTGAACCTGACACTATTAGACCTTGGCTCTCCATAGAGCAGTTTTTAATTGCTAATAAAGATCTTAAATCCCTATTGTTGGTGAAAGCTACAGCTCAGCCATTGTGCATTTGAGAACACCCTTCTTCACAAGTGTCACTAGCAGCCTGGAATTCTGTGTTACACTGCACTGACCAGGGTGTCTCTGTATTATATAGATATCCCCTTGCAAGCCTATGAGTTTCTTATCCCTTCCCTCTCAGTTACTCCATGGATAGATAAGGGCTACTCTACCTTTCAAGGTTTCCCTGCAGATGACCTTCAAGAAGACACAAAATACTCTCAATCCACCACTTTCACCAAAAATTTGCTTACTATTATGTAGAAATTGAGAGCTTGGAATTTTTACCAAAATCTATCAGTCCCTTAAAGTGGTATATCTTGGTTTTACAACTGTTGTAGTTCCCAGTTTTCAAAATTTCTTTCCGTTATGAAGTGGGAAAAAGATCTAGGACAATAATTTATAACTACTGAGTGACAATCAGCAATTAAAAAATATTTACAGTGTTACTCATTGTGTTACCTATTGGGAAAACACAATGAAAATTATACACAGATGGTATATGACCCCGTATAGACTGTCTAAAATGTTTGCTCTGAAATCTAGCAAAATCTAGCTAGCATAACTGCGGTCAAGTAGGAAATATTTTCCAGGTTCTATAGAACTGTAAATATATTGTACATTTCCGGAAATTGGTATTTTCTATAATTTCCAAAATAACAGGGTTCTTACTTGAACCTTCTTCGCAGTTGGAATCATTGGGCATTTCAGTAGTTTTAATTCCCAAAACAGTATAGAATTTTTGTTCCGCAGCATGGTTAACTACTATGAAAACATTTAAATAGACAATAGCATCTAATCTTCCCAAAGTGGTTCACAGAGTTAATTTACAATGTTAAATTTGAACATTCCTTTTCCTTTAACCATAAGTGAATTTTCCATTTTTAATCAAAATGGCACTCTTGGTTACAAGTGGACGATAAACTGACTACATGATAGGCTTTGTGAGTAATGCCGCGTACACATGAGCGGACTTTTCGACCAGACTGGTCCGATGGACCGAGGCCAGCGGACAATCCGATCGTGTGTGCGCTTTATCGGACCTTCACCAGACTTTTCCAGTCGAAAAACTGAGGGACTTTAGATTTGAAACATGCTTCAAATCTTTCAGAAGGACTCGAGTCTGGTTAAAAAATTTGCTCGTCTGTATGCTAGTCCAACGGATGAAAACCCACGCTAGGGCAGCTATTAGCTACTGGCTATCAACTTCCTTATTTTAGTCCGGTTGTACGTCATCATGTACAAATACGTCTGACTTTGGTGTGATCGTGTGTAGGCAAGTCCGTTCGTTCAAAAAGTCAGTTGGAAGTCCGTCAAAAGTCCGTCGAAAGTCTGTCGGAAAGTCCGTCGGACCAGTCCGGTTGAAAAGTCCGCCCTTGTGTATGCGGCATAAGACTTTTGCCTTAATGCTTATTCAATGACCTCTAGATATATATGGCTACTTTGTGTGTTTTGGCAATATGTTTCGTGTCATTTTTATTTTAGATCTAACTTTTTTTTTTCTTTATACCATTCTATAAAAATTATTTACATGCTGTTCTTTCCGTTCTGTTCATGCACAATGGCCTATATATCATACCAAATTTTCGGATGCTTCTGTTTTACGGTAATATACTGTATGTCAAATATTGTACCTAACAGAATTCTGTATATTGGCATAGCTCCTAATAATAAAATATTGAGATGAAAAATGTATTTAAATCTGCATTTGCCATGCTTCAAGTTTTTTTTGGATAGAGTAGGGTTAATACCCCTGTCAGGTTCTTTTTTTTTGTGATCAGTGTCCCATTGGGGAAGTTTCCCTCACTTTCTGTCCCATAGCCAAAACAGAAAGTTAGAGGAAATCCTGCCAAAGTAAGGGAATTCTTGTTTGTCACCATGTTCACCGGAACTACTGACCCTTCTGGAAGATTTCCCCTCTACTGCTGTTCTGGAGACAACCCAAAATTTGGAATCTCCATTCAATTTCACTGCGTAACGGGGGCACAGACAGCAACAAAAACCTGACGTGTTCTGATCCCTCTGTACACTATCCAAAACTAATTTAAAAAATTGCCATTAATTATACTTTAATGAAGCATTCTTTTACTGATATCTAAATCAACTTGAGAGCATTTAAATCCAAAGTGAACACTGTGTTCAGATTTAAAAGATTGCAGTAGTAGAGAATTTTTATGCAAAGCCCACTTTTTTTAACTGGTTCCTGACCATGTCATGCAGATATACTGCGGCACAATGGCTCTCCTGGGCGAAATCCTGTATGGGTACGTCCCACCCTTTTTTGTACAATGCCATATCACTGCCGGCAACGCGCGATCACGTGCACGAGCGCTAGCACAGGTGTGCGGTCAGAGGAGCGGAGCCATATCGTTTGGTCCTACTAGATATGTCTCCTCTCCTAGTCACTCTCATCCCCACACAGTTAGAACACAATGAGGGAATACACATTTAACCCCTTGATTGCCCCTAGTGTTAACCCCTTTCCTGCCAGTGACATTTACACAGTAATCGGTGCATTTTTACAGCACTGATCGCTGTATAAATGCCAATGGCCCCAAAAAAGTGACAAAAGTGTCCAATCTGTCTGTCGCAATGTTGCAGTACCGCAAAAAATTGCAGATCACCGCCATTACTAGTAAAAAAAATAAAAATGCCATAAATCTTTCTCATAGTTTGCAGACGCTATAAATTTTGCACAAACCAATCAATATACACTTATTGCAATTTCTTTACCAAAAATATGTAGAAGAATATATATTGGCCTAAACTGATGAATATTTTTTTTTTTTAATTTGGAGGATAGTTTGCCCATTTTTTTTCCTTCCTATAGAGCACATCTGATATTTCATTCAAAAGTGTCAACCAAAACAAACGTTCGTAGAGAACATATTTGATGTCAGATAATTAGAGCTAATTTAAGTATGTAATTTTTCCAGGAGTGTTCTACTTTCTTCCTGTAATTGTGATTAAAATTTGTGGCTCTGCATTTTTTTCATGATGTATCTACAAAGGCTTGTGTTGGTCATGGGAAAGACAGTGTTCTTAACTACCTTCAATGTGGGATTATGAGAGACGTTTCTTTTAGCTTACTTCATAGACTACCAAATAAAAGGAATTTTCTCTAATCGTAGTAATAGGGTGCGGAAATTCACCACTGGAATTTCACATGGAATTCCATCATTTCAATAGTATCCTTAAAGCTGGTATTTAAAAGCAATGGCCGTTGTCAGGTGATTTCACCACCCTCTTGACATTTGAAGCCACAAAGTTGCTGACAAGTGACCACACAGTCTTTATCTACATTGTAATATTATATCCCCTCTACAAATTAACATGCTATGACTATGTCACTTATAGCTTCAGCTTATATCACAAAGCATAAGGTACACTTTGTTTTGCTATTTACCTTAAAGTGTATGCATAGCCAAAACTTTTGTTTTTTAGTACTGGATATAGTAAGGCAGGGTTAAAACTCCTATCGGGTTACTTTGGTGGTTCTGTCACCCCAATGAGATATCTCTTCATTTCCTGTCCTAAAGATCTAACATGAAAGGAAATATCCACAAATTGTGACCCAATGCGCGTATGATAGCTTTGGACCAATAATAGTGAAAGTTGGTTCTGACAGATACTGTGTATTGTAAGGTGCTTTTCCTTTAAAGAAGCAGATCTGTGATAAAAATAGAGTGTAGGTGGACCTTTTCCATTTCTTAGGAAGGTACCTATCTGATGGTGACAATAGAATCATGATAAAATGAAGCTGGTAAATTTAAGAGATTTATTTATTTCAGGTACTTATATAGCGCTGTCAATTTATGCAGCGCTTTACATATACATTGTGCATTCACATCAGTCCATACCCTCAAGGAGCTTACAATCTAAGGTCACTAACTCACATTCATACACCAACATGTCTTTGGAGTGTGGGAAGAAACCAGAGTACCCGGAGGAAACCCATGCATGCACAGGGAGAACATGCAAACTCCAGGCAGGTGGAGTCGTGGTTGGGATTTGAACCAGCAACCCTTTTGCTGTTAGGTAAAAGTGCTATCCACTACACCACTGTGCCACCCCAAGAGATGCTTGTCTTCATCCAGTCTTATGTGGTTGTAAACCCTCACATATACCCAGTGAATTGAATAGTCTCAGATGATACACAGAGGTGAAACAAATCCTCCTACATAAGTTTTACTTGTATATCTGCTGTCTTCCCCTTTCTACACCCCTTCAAAAGTGCAGATCATGTTAACAATCTTTCTTTATCTGCCAGTTGTACATGGGGGGGGGGGGGTGGAGAGATTGTATTTACACTGTATGAGATCTGATTGGAGGAAAGGGATCCACCCCCACCATCCTGCACATAGGCAGCAGAATGGAGGAACATGCAGAGCTGTATTCTGAATAGACAGGATCTCCCTCTAAGCACCCTCCCCGACTCAAATTTTTAGCTTATGTTATCTCATGTGTCGGAGAACTTGTGAGACGTGACTTATGCTAACAACAGAGGAAAGATACACTAGAGAGAAACAACACTTAGAGCTTTGGAGAGGGATATATAAACACTACAGATGTATGTGCTTAGTTCAAATTTCATGAATGGGGTTTACAATGACTTAAACACTGGTCCCCTAGTGCATTCTCTCCTATCTGTGACTCTGTTAACACCCTAAGCCCTAAAGAAGGGAATGGTATTTTCTCTCCAAAGACGTGTTGGCTGTATTTAATGCTCTTAATCATTAAAAGTTTCAAAAAATAACTTTTGTACCAGCTGCTCCTCAGTACACATTCAACAGATTAGATTCTCCTACCTTCTTATTCTGATAAAAATGCTAACATTTTGGATTTCCAATCACTTTCCATCTCAATGACAGCAATGATAAGCAGCAGTACCAATGGGGGGGGGGAGGGGAGTACAACAACAATAAATCCTGACGGATTGAAAAAAATCCCAAATCTATCCAAAAAAAAGCCTTTACATACTGTATACTTTACATAAATCTGTGTTTTTCCAGAATAAAGCCATTCATATACACACCTCGTCCTATGCAAGTTACAAGTCACCAGTATGCTGTCATATATTCCTCTATACTGGAAGTTCTGAGAATTACCTTTAGCTCCATGTGCTGAACAGAGAGGTGGAGGAGAAAATGTAAGGTAAGTATATGCTGGGGAAGGATGGAGAATTAAAGAAAATGTGTTGCTTTGCCCTAAATTGTCAAAGCACTGATTTGCTTTATTGCAGCAATTCTAGTAACGAGAAGGATCACCAGTAAGGTTTCTAAAGTCAGGTAGTGTGCCGTAATTTATGTGTGCTTCAGAATGAACTGCAACAGACCGAAAGCTTAAAGGATAAGTTCACCTTTCTGAACATGTTACACCTATATTTAGGGTGTAACATGTTCCCCTCTAACCCCAGCCCACCCCTTGTGACAGCGAGACAGGGATCTTTTCCCTGCACACACTGTCACAATTCAAAGAGAGCGCATCCATGTGGGGATCCGCCCACACGGACTCACCATTGATTCACAGATTCCTGTGAATCAATGAACTACAAGTGCTGACAGCCTTTGCAGCTGTCGACTTATAGTTCTCAATTAACTATCAGGGCGCTGCTGAGCCCTCTAGGTAGTTCATTGAGCTTCCTGTCATTCAGTAACTGCCTGCCCATATCGGTATGGGCAGACAGCTACACAGACAGTCTGAAGGACCCTGGCATTACACCCACGATCTGCTGATCGTGGGTTCAGTGCTTTACAGTTTTCTAACAAAAAATAATACATTCCCTGCTAAAAAAATAAAAAATAAATAAAGTGCGCTAATTATATGAAAATACACACATAGATGTGAATACATGTGGGTGGTAGTAAAAACTCCAATCTACTGAGAGCAAGTAAATGACTCCATGAGTGGTAGGAACATATAAGTGCAAAACATAAAAACTCAAAGAAGAAACAAAAAATGTGTACATGTGAAGTACAATGATATTAATAGCGTGAAAATCTGAAAATCAAACAAACTCAGTCCATGGGTTCAAACATAAAAAGTTCATCAGTGAAAAAAAGCTTCCATCCACTATACAGCTCAGCAGCAACTAATCCCCCTATGAGTGGATTGACAAAGGAGAGAGATGTGCAGGATCGTGCAAATCCACTGACGGTGACTCCAATAAGTGAGAAAGTGATAAAGGTGGACTCTTACCCTCCGTGTTGGACCCCCTCCTTGGCAGGGTCTATCAGGCATGCAGATTTTTGCCCTCTGCAGGGACTGTGTAATGAGAAGATCTCCCCAGCAGCTGTCAGGAATGTTGTCTCCGATCCGGGCTGGTCCAAGTGAAACGCCTGGAGAGGGGGGAAGGAAAGCTCTCTTGCTCCCAGTGTGGCAAAGGAAAAAGCAAAAGAGCGGAGCTCCAATAGTGTAAAAAGTTTCGGAATTTATTCAATAAAAGTACAGACCGCAAAGGAGTGCCCCTTTGAAGACGTCTACTAATGACGAAACATGTAGGGCGTGGCTACGTTGTAAGCCGTCACGATTGCCCCATGTTATGCACGGGTTATTACAATTCTTATATGCCGGCTTGTTTTTAATTGTACTTTTACCTCACGGAGCGTGCACTCTCCGTTGCGGTCTGTACTTTTATTGAATAAATTCCGAAACTTTTTACACTATTGGAGCTCCGCTCTTTTGCTTTTTCCTTTGCCACACTGGGAGCAAGAGAGCTTTCCTTCCCCCCTCTCCAGGCGTTTCACTTGGACCAGCCCGGATCGGAGACAACATTCCTGACAGCTGCTGGGGAGATCTTCTCATTACACGGTCCCTGCAGAGGGCAAAAATCTGCATGCCTGATAGACCCTGCCAAGGAGGGGGTCCAACACGGAGGGTAAGAGTCCACCTTTATCACTTTCACACTTATTGGAATCACCGTCAGTGGATTTGCACGATCCTGCACATCTCTCTCCTTTGTCAATCCACTCATAGGGGGATTAGTTGCTGCTGAGCTGTATAGTGGATGGAAGCTTTTTTCACTGATGAACTTTTTATGTTTGAACCCATGGACTGAGTTTGTTTGATTTTCAGATTTTCACGCTATTAATATCATTGTACTTCACATGTACACATTTTTTGTTTCTTCTTTGAGTTTTTATGTTTTGCACTTATATGTTCCTACCACTCATGGAGTCATTTACTTGCTCTCAGTAGATTGGGGTTTTTACTACCACCCACATGTATTCACATCTATGTGTGTATTTTCATATAATTAGCGCACTTTATTTATTTTTTATTTTTCATGGTATACACAGATATTGGTGTATTTTGTGTGCAGCTTTTACCTTTGACCTTTTTTGCTCTGCAGCGCAGTTTTTCTTTTTATTTTTGAACCCTGCTAAAAAAATAGCATTTTTTTTGTAAAGGTAAACTTATCCTCTAACTTTATTGCTATAAAAGGGGGCTTAATAGAACATTTAAGATAGCATTGTGCATATGACAGGTTCCCTTTAAGGAGACATCGGGGTCTATTAAACCCCAGTGTTACTTTACACTCCATTGAAGCTGATTGAACACAGACTGTACTTAAAGTGATTCTAAAGATTAATTAAAACAAAACAAAAAAACAAACATGTCATGCATACCCGCTTTGTGTAATGGTTTTGCACAGAGCAACCCCGATCATCTTCTTTTTGGGTCCCCAGCTGGTAGTCCTGGTTCCTACCCCCTGCCGAGTGCCCCCATAGCAAGCCTCTTGCTATGGGGGCACTCGAGCAGGCTTGCTCCCAAGCCACGCTCCTGTGAATGGACATTGTCCATTCACACACAGAGTGTGCCTTGGCCCTGCTCCCCCACTCTCTCCTCATTAGCTCACTGGCTGTGATTGACAGCAACGGGAGCCAATGACTCCCGCTGCTGTGTGAGCCAATGAGGAGAGAGAGAGACCCTGGAGAGCTGGAGAGCCTCTGCTCCCATGAAGATCACTGGATCAAGATGGGGCTCAGGTAAGTATGGGCTGGGGGAGGCTGCACCCAGAAGAATGCATTAAAGTAAAAAAACTTCTGCCACTTTAATCAGCTTTTTCACCACCATAGCTGCTTGTGTTTGGCAGTTCTGAACCTGGAGGTTCACAGGGCTGAGTGCTTCTAGGTTTATACTACCCAAAGGAGAGCAGCAAATGGTAGGAGGATGTGGCACCTTCTTCAGCATATAGAAGTGATCAAATGGCTGTAAAACAAGAAAGCCAGCAGTAGAAAAAAAAAATGTAAATGGTTTACTGCGTGTAATAGCTATGTTGGTGGCAGCAAAAGGTTTAAGTAATCTTCAGGACCAAAAAGTGCACTTTTACATGTGTGCAGATAATGAAAAAATGTCACAGGCAGTGAAAAGTTTAAAGCTCATTGTGCATCTTGTGCAATCTCATTAAATCTACCAACATCTATTAAGTGCAAGGGCCTGCCTAATGGGATACAAATCAATTCGATAGTTCAGGCAGGTTCTCTCGTTGCATAGTTTTGGTAAGTCACAAGAAAATTGTAAAATGATTATACAATTAAATTGTAGCATGTGTAAAGAGCTGAAAAAATTGTATGCGGCTAGTACACCACTGATTATACAAAATTCAAATTGGATGAATGTTACAGAAACCCTTTCCCAAATGAAAAAGAATAATCGTACAACATGTCTGGGTCACACAAAGAAATTTAGACCGGAAGAAATTTAGACCCCCCCCGCCCCAGAATAGCAACTGATCTCATTTAATCTCTACTAATAATACTAAAACCTCATAAAATGTTAATCTCATAATATAAATTTCAATAAAGTAATAGGTAAACCAATTGGCATTTACAGAAATGAATATATCATCACATTCTCAAAAAACATATTTGATACTCGTGGACATTATAAAATATCTTATCTTTAACTGCCCAGACTGTCTATGGTCAAAGGAAAAGAAACGAGAAATGCTTATCCTCCTTTTCACACCAAGGAAATTTCCAAACTGTCTCTTATCTGTAAATACATAAGTGAAATGCAGAACATCAATGACATATTCGTCATCTGGATTCAAAGGAGGAAAATCTAAATGTGTCTTTTTTTTGTCACTTTCTTAAAGTGACATAGTCGTTTTTGGGAGTCCGAGGGAATAAAGTTCTTACATGTCACAATATATATCCACAGTGCATTTTTGCCTATCTTGATGTCATCAGACTGTTGCAGGCATTTTTAAAGTCTTTTCTTCCCTAGAAATCAGGCTACAGCTGCAGCAGCAGGCTAATTTGTGTCAGACATTTGTGAACACAGCTAATAACTGAATAGAAACCAGGGATTGAATGACCGTGTCATCTCTGGGATAGTATTGCAATCCAAGATGTAGATGACTGATGACCAAGGATAATGCTTACCTCTTACTGCCAGAGCCAATGTAATGCATTTGTGTGGTGGCAAAGATGGTGGGCTTTAACACCCACACACTGCACATATGCATCCATGGGCAGCCAACATTTTTCTGTGATGAGAACGTGTTCACTGTGTCTTCCAGCACAGTGACTGAGCTGTCATGGACAGCTAATGGGCTCTAGTAATGATCGGGAGCCAGTGGGATCAGCTCCCAATCGTGTGACCACTGTGACAGCCAATCACTGCAGTCACTTGATCAGGCAGCCATTCCCACCCACTGGGCATAAAGACCCTGTAAAAGGGAAGCTGGGGCTGGGTAGGAAGGTGTCTCCAGCGTTATAAAAAGCAAAGCAAATTAAAGCATTTTCATGGAGAGCACTGTGATCTATGTGAGAGGTAATAAGTGTTACTCTTACATATGTGCTTAAAGCAGAACTAAACCCATCAATTTTACAGTTTTAAAAAACAGGTACATGCAAGGCATACCGGGAAAGTTAGTTCCGCTTTAACATTACAAAAATATTCAGATTCTAGGTTTCATTTTCCTAACAGTTTTTCCTAAAATTGCACTCTTAATGGATATCTAGAACCTGAGAACAAAAATGTAATTCATTGCAGCTTACCAGTCCTTAGGTAGCTACATTAGCTAATCCTCTCACCCTCCATGTAATGGAAATGAAGAGAGGAAGACATATTTGAAGTCTAGCCCAAGTGACAACTAGAGATGAGCTTCAAATTTGGACCGAAGGTAAATTCAGTCTAAATTGCCTGTTTGGCTAACTAAATGCGGTGTTCGCTCTCTGAGCTGAACCTCTGAATTTAGAGTGAAGTAAAACATTTATCAGTGGTAATACTACTGCTTCTAAATGTGACAACTTACTGCTCAGGCTGGTTGCTAGGGATAGATTACGGGACAGTTAATACTTCTGTAAGGTTTATATTTTTCTGTCACACCTGGGAGAGTTCCATTTACTTCCTGTCCCAGAAACATAATAGAAAGTAAGAGGAGATCTCACCTAAGCAGAAGGATATCCCCCCTTAAGAGAGCTGTCACCAAAATAGGTTTCCCCACTTTTAGATCTTGTGACTCCAAAATTTTTTATTTCTCATGACATGTTGTATTGATACAATAGTCACCAGGACCAATGATGATGGAGAATCTCCCCAGTGGGGACCCAGACAATAATAACCAAATACACTTTCTAACCTTTCCACATTCTATCTAAAATGAAAAAAAAACTAGTTTTGGTTTAACACATACTTTACAGCTAAAAAAAAAAAAAAATAACTAATCTCTGTGGACTGTTTTCCATCCAAATTTTGAAAATCTTCCTACTGACATATCAGAGAATAATTCAGTGGTAGACCTTTTTGAGCATCAAGCTTTAGTGCCTCAGTCAATTACTCCTAAACATAGTGGTGGAGATTTACTAAAACTGGTGCACAAAGAATCTGGTCCAGCTGTGTAAAATGACCAATTAGCTTCTAACTTCTGCTTGTTCAATTATGCTTTGACAATAAAACCTAAAAGCTGTTTGGTTACCATGCACAGCTGCACCAGATTCTGTGTGCACCAGTTTTAGTAAACCCCCCCCCACTATATCAAGTATTGCAGGAAACCTTTCCTTGACAGCCGCAAGTAAGTGCTGCAAGTTCCAACAAAGTAGCAGCAGGCTAGTCCATCCATGCCAGATGATTGAAACTGTCTACTGGACACCGTCATTTTGACATAGGGTACCACTTAATCATCCTCCTTAACCCTCCCATGCACGCTCCCCTGAATACAGTTTTGTTTTGCCTCAGTCTCTATTAGTCTGTAATCATACTGCTGTTGTGAGTGAAATAGGTACAGGAGGTGGCACTTAAGACTTTCCTCCACATCTAATCAGGTTCTAGTTAAATAGGAAAAAGAGATGTTCCAAAAACTTCCAACGTTTAAGAATACGTCTGTTTGTCACACAGCATTTGACACCACAAATTCAACTAATACTGTGTTTAATGCATCCGATTAGGGTAATGGTGATGACAAATGGGAAAAAAATGCAGCGCTAAGAAGTAATAGGAAGTTAGGGTGTAGTGAAACAATTAAGTAAGAGATGCTGTACTGAACAGTAAAGCATATGTGCAAAAACCATAAGTGAAATGAAATGAACAAACACAGTATAAAGTGTCCACATATGGTAAATGGATGATTCCAAACTCAAATTATTAAGAGGAACTGGTATGGACCAAAAAATGATGTGAAACTAGAAAATAAAGTCAATGGTGCACGGTGTGGATCTGTGACTGAGTCAACAACGGGGTACAGAACTTCCGTAGCTGTAAACCAACATCTCGATATGGGGCATCAGAATGAAAACATCAGGAAGTAAGATAAGATGGGTACTCTTACCAGATGACGTGGACTCCACTGTCATATGACATGGAGTCAATGGTGCATGGAGCCAAACCTAGGCTGGAAAACGATATCCGGAACGGTGGAACCTCTGTCTCCCTTCTTGACTTCTCTGGTGGGGTGAAGAAACATCAGGAAGGGCCGCCAACTGGATATCAGCCAATAGACCTCAAGGATGTGTTCCAAGGAGAAGCCGGGGACAGATTTGATCCAGACCCCGTGATGGAAGTAGGGCTACTGGAAGGCAGTTTCTTGCATCGGGATAATATGCAAATAAAAAATAAAAAGCTTCTGCATAGTGCAGGTAAACCAGGGATTTTTATTTCTAAAAATACCATACAAAAAATGGATAAAAGTGATCACAATTAAAATAAAATCTAAGCAGCGCAAGGAAGGGGAGATGGTGATGACAAAATGGTGTGTGAAATAATGTAACTTGGTGCTCAGATTTGTCAGTTTCAGCACTAATTACTTGTGATGTCCTTTCAAGTTTCTTCTAGGACTTAGGGACTCATTTAAACTAGATGTTTGTCGCCCTCTCCTTCTGCTACATGTAGTGCTGGGATTCCAATTGACACCAGTTGGACTAGCAATGCAAAGCCTTCTCTGCTCAGACAAGGTAGAGAGGCATGGAGGTGATGTCACTATCTCCCCCTCATATAATTAGTGAATACTTTGAAAATCAAAGTGTTTTCTGAATGAGGAGCCAAACCAAGTGAGCAACCTCCTGTGTTCAATAACCAGAAGAGCAGTCGCTTGGCACGGGACCCGAAAGCTAGCAGCATTCAATGTAGTAGTGTTGCCTACTACAGCGAGTTCCAGCTTCCATGGGGATCCCACAGGTATGGCACATATATACTTCCATGGGTCCAAGCTGGACAAATGCAACTACTGTATGTACAAATGGTCATACTTAAATTTCAGCTTCAAGAAAAGTCATTCAGTAATAACATTATTGGCCTGGTACCTGGTACCTTAATATATGCGTTATTTGCTCACATGAAGCCATTGAGTATATTAAATTGAAGATGGTGGCCCCAACAGAGTTAAAAGAGACAGTTTTTTGAGAAAACACACAGTGTCTGTTTGCATTGGGGCTAGGCTTCAGAATAACCACAGAGGAAGAAAAAAAAAGTGTCTTCATTAATGCAGAACTAACACACTAGTTTCCTTTGTAAAAGCAATGAAATCATATATTTGATAGATCCTAGTTATATAAGCATTCAGTCTGGTGCTTTTTCTTATCTTTCTCATCTAACAAGATAGTGCAGGTAACTGAATGTGTTCTTCTTCTAATATTTTTAAATGATGCCTCTGCAAGTTCAGAAGTTATCAGCATAGAGCCAAGTCTATTTCTGCCTGATGAGTCTCTTGATATCAACCTCCAGAGCAGTGACTTTCCTTCCTTCCTGTAATTAAGCTGAATAAGCTCCTGGATGGGCTCTGTTGATAGCATCGTTTTCGGAATCATACATCACCCGCAAGATATGACACTGATAGGTTCCCTGATGTTAAGCATTGACTTAACCATGTATCCTGTCAGATGGTGTGATAGCAAATATTAAAAATATGCCGACATCATAGGAAGGGAAAGTGAAATAGATGGGAGGTCACATTTAGAAAGTACTGCTAGACTAGGACAGGAAGCCCAGAGGTTAATTATAGTGCAGTGATGAAACCGGCCACCTTGCCCCTCGGAAAGTGAGGCTTGTCGTGGAGCCAAATTGCATAACAAATTATTCTAAAAGCATTAAGGTCTTACTTAGTCAACTATTAATATTACAGGTGCAAGTTTAACCCCTTCTTATCCAAGAGTATTCATAGTCACTGGTAGAAATCTATTTTCTCTACTGGTACATGGAATCGGTCCTTCATTACTCTATGCATTGCTGCCAAAAACTGGATAATCCTGCAATTTGCCTGGACTTCTGTCTTTTAAGAGGCAACGCTATTGACAGCACAGGCACACTGATCGAAAGTGACCTGAACTAGCTGAACTTCAATCCAATTATGGCCAGCTTTAGATTCCAAATTGTATATAAGCTAATATGAGGCAATAGGAACACCGGTGCCTAAGCACAGTCACGTTACATGCGTTCTGGAAGTATTTAAGGAAAATTGTAAATATTTCAAGATACTGCATAGTCATAAAACAAAAATGTTGTGTAAATATTCCATATCAGATAACAAATCTTCCTTCTGAATTATGTTTTTGAGTTAACTTTTTAGAGTTAAGGTTAGCGGCAATCTCATGAGTTAATGGGAGGTTGTCTCACTGTTGAGACTCCCTTTGTTTCGTTACAATAGTTAATTAAAAATTCTAAGCAAGAAATCACATTCAGAATGTTAGTTAAATGGAAACCAAAACCATTCTACCACCAGCTTATTATGGTTATACTAGCTACGTTATTTGGCACTTGAATAATCTAGTTAATGCCCTTCATTAAAGTTAATGGTATTAGAGTTTTATTTTCCCTGTTTTAATAAGAACAATTGCTTAGAGATGATCATCCTACAGGAGCTAGCGCAAGGCCATTGGCCCTTCAGACAAGTTATAGATTTGCTCTTTTTGTTTTAAATTTTTTAATTACAGCAAAAATCACATGCATCATGGACCTAATAGTTCAAACAGTACAGTAATTGTATTATCTTACTAAAACTAAGCTAGGAATAATGTTAACTATTTAAAGGTTAAAATTGACAAAGCAGATAGCTTAAAGTGTATGTAAATCCAAAACTTTTTTTTTGTTTGTATTGGATAGTGTTGAAAAGTTATTTTCTGCTATCTGTATACAGTTGGAGAGATTTGCTTTCACTTCCTAATGCAACTTGAAGTTAAAGGGAATCTACCAAAGTAGACAGTTTTCACCCATGGTAGGCATCTCCGTTGGAAGATTTTCCCTCACTTCTTTTTCTGTAGACAACTCTAAAATTTTGGATTTCCTCTCACTTTCTTTCTCAGGTGAGAATGGATGGTCACCAGTACTCATATAGGGGTGAAAAATGCCTAGGCATGTACCTTTATTTGTAAAATCTGATAGAGTAACCATGCCTGAAGACCTTGTGACTAGGTACTAAATACTGACTTTCTGGGAGTCACTTTTTGCAAAGCCAAGCACCATATGTCAATGGTAGACCCTGATTATAGAGGCATTTAGAGTAACTCTGAAAGGGACCAGTATGTGGAGGGGGGACTGCAGGTAGTAATGCGTTGTCAGATCTTGCAAGTAATGGTAGGTGTGAACAGCATAGACTACAGTGAGGTGAAAAAAGTACTTGATCTCCTGCTGATTTTCTACGTTTGCCCACTGACAAAGAAATGATCAGTCTATAATTTTAATGGTAGGTTTATTTTAACAGTGAGAGACAGAATAACAACAAAAAAATCCAGAAAAACGCATTGCAAAAAAGCTATAAATTGATTTGCATTTTTATGTGTGAAGTAAGTATTTGACCCCTTTCGAAAAACTGGAAGTTCCAATAGGGTCCGCCTGAAAAAATGACAGATGGACACGATCAGGACATCCGTGTGGAAGGGGCCTAATTGTTTTTTTTTTTTTTTTTTTTAATCCCGAACTTCTCTTTTAAAGTGATATTAAAAGGGAAAATTTTATTTTTGGAGACTCACACAGGACTCCATAGGTTTCTCCATAAGAAACACTGAGGAATAAAAAAGTAAATAAATAATAAAAAAAAAAAACCATGCATGTGAGTTTTGTTTATTTTTATTATTATTATTAATAATGAGAACATGAATGTGAGTTGGGGACCTTGGATTGTGGGCTCCTTGAGGGTAGGGACCGATGTTAATGTGTGATGTATGTGTAGAGCGCTGTGTAAATTGACGGCGCTATATGGGTACCTTAAATAAAATAATACATGTACAGGGATAGGGACAATTGTAGACGCTCACTCAGGATGGACTGGTGTATTTATTCAACCTTACTAACTATGTTCTAGTGGTCCAATCAATGTTTGATTTCGACCGTAGTGACAAGAAAATTTGAAGGGGCAGAATGGAATATTTTTCTTCAACTAACAAAATCTTAACTATGATTATAGTTTTCAGGAAAAATAGTGCATATTGTAATGAAACCTCTTTACTATGTCTGGGATTACATTCAATTAGCAGATCTGGATGAAATTTTACAGGATTTAGAATGAAATGATTTGACTCAATGATGATAGGAAGGAATGAATGATTTTCCTACGAAGGTTCAAACAAAAATCTAACCTTGTGTGGTCAGCTTTACAGTTTTCTTTCTCTTTAAGGCTTGGTTCACATACAGTATATGTGGCTATGGTTTCAGCATGGGAGTCTGGTGTGGTTATGTTCACCGGTTCAGGTGCAAATTTTTACCTGAAATTGCAGCTGAAGCGGACTGAAAAATGCACAGAACTCCTTGAAACTGCACCGTGGCCGCCCCGCACATGTGTAAACCGGCTGCATTGAGAAGGCTGCCGATTCACACATTTAATGCGAATCAGATGCGCTTCAAAACGCATCCAATTCGCAGGACAGTAAAGTTTGACAGCTTTGCAGTACCGTTTAAATAAGCATAGGATGCCATGTCTGTAAAACAATAGCACCAGCAATTCTGCCATGTAGTTATTTTATGCTAAAATGGCATTTTGTTTGTTTTTTAAATTACTTATTTTATTATTTATTTATTTTATTACAGATTGTTTTTTATTTTATTTTTTTATTTATAATTCTCTAGAACAAAGGTAAACCCTTTATACTCAGAGGAAAATTGTACAACTATCAAGTGCTAAGGCAATTAAAGCCTTTCACCTATTTTCTCTTTATAGTACAATACCACCAAATGAAATTATTTTTAACTAATTTGCACATAGAAATGCCTCAGGATACCCTTTTCTTATAGTATAAATGCATTTCTTGTCCTCCCACTCCAGTCCCCTATGTTGTCATAGATAAGGGGGTATGTCTGACCAGGCCTGAGTTTTTTACAGAGTTCATTGGGACATATGGTCAGACTCTTCTGCTTTATTTAGATACACTGCACAACTGCTATAACAGGAGAATGTCAAGACTTATGATCACCTTGGCTAACAGCTAGTCCATCTCAGCAGTGTTGGTTCAAGAGTACAAAATAGGAGTTGTTAAAAGTTAGGAGTCTGCCTGATTGAATATTTCTCTCTCCGTGACTCTGGTTGGACTTTATTGAGCTGACAGCAGTCAGCGAGACCCCATAATAATTCGAGTAGTTTAGCATGTTCCTAGGAATCTCTTCATTTTAATGACAGCACATTCTTTAACTGCAGATAGATGTAGACCAAAAGAAGGGATATACAACAAATAATATAAGTCGCCAAAGGGCACAGTCCTAATCAGAGGCTATTCGAAAAAACCTTAATTTGCCACTGTAAAAGATATATACAGGTCTGGGGTTCAGGTCTAAATATGGAAACAGATGTTCAAGGCACAAAGTAGCACAGGTGCTGGTGGATCAGGTAGCTGGAAGCTGCTTGTGGAGTTGATCAGCAGGAGTGGCATCAGGGTTGTAGCCAGCAGCCTTAGCAACACTCCAGGAGGAACTGTGGTTGATAGTCTATATGGCTGCATTGGTGCAGGGTGATACCCATGAGGCAGATCCTGGATGCAGCAGTATGGAGACTGTATCTCCAGGAGAGAAGCCGAGCAGTAGTATCGAAGTCCATCCAAAAGCAAGTGCAAATAAGCTGTCAGTGTCAGCAGGGCAGCCATCAGAAGTTTTTAGGCCACTTACACAGCTTCAGGCCTGCCCCCCTGAGCCTGACCACCAACATTCCCCAGAATTTGCCCAAGGGCCATCCTACCAAATCCGCACACCAGCCACCCCACCTGTATGCACTCAGCCCCCTCAATCCTGTATATATGTCAGCCTTCCTCACACTTGTATATATGTCAGCCCCCCACACACACACCTGTATATATGTCAGCCCCCTCACATCTGTATATATATCCCACCCCCACACACCTGTATATATGTCAGCCCCCCACACAACTGTATATATGTTAGCCCCCCACACACACACCTGTATATATGTCAGCCCCCCCCACACACCTGTATATATGTCAGCCCCCCACACACCTGTATATATGCTAGCCCCTAACACACACCTGTATATATGTCAGCCCCTACATACCTGTATGTATGCTAGCCCCCCCCCACATCTATATATATGTTAGAGCCCCCCTCACATCTGTATATGTCAGCCACCTTCACACCTGTATATATGTCAGTCCCCCCCACACACCTGTATATAAGTCAGCCCCCTTCACACCTGTATATATGTCAGCCCTCCTCACACCTGTATATATGTCAGCCCCCTCACACGGGCATATATGTCAGCCCCGCCCCCCCTCACCCCTGTATATATGTCAGCCCCCTCACACACCTGTATAAATGCCAGCCCTCCCACTCCACACACACACCTATATACAGTGGCGCTCAACATTTTTGGGGGGGCACAAACAAACTGAAAAATTCTGAAAAAAAAACAAATTACAGCCTCACTGTGCCCATCAAACGCAGCCACTGTGCCCATCAAACGCAGCCACTGTGCCCATCAAACGCAGCTACTGTGCCCATCAATTGCAGCCACTGTACCATCAAATGTAGCCATTGTGCCCATCAAACGCTGCCACTGTGCCCATCAAAGGCTGCCACTGTGCCCATCAAATGCTGCCACTGTGCCCATCAAAGGCTGCCACTGTGCCCATCAAATGCTGCCACTGTGCCCATCAAATGCTGCCACTGTGCCCATCAAATACCACCACTGTGTCCATCAAATACCACCACTGTGCCCATCAAATGCCACCACTGCCTGGCACTTACCCTATCTCGATGGGGCAGCGGGTAACGGCGGCGAGCTGTGTCCTCCATGCGTCTCCTTTCCTCCTCCTGATAGGCGTCCAATCACAGCGCCTGTTGTTTTAGCCAATCAGGTGACGGGTAACACACCCGCGCTTCCTGATTGGCGGAGAGGCAGTTCAGTGTTAGAAAAGCGAATTAATTCGCTGTTGTAACACACCTGGCTGAACTGCGAATGCAATGCTCTGCGCACGCAGTGCACCTTTTTTGAAGTATACTAGAGCCTATGGCTCTAATCAGGTGCTTCAAAAATACACCCCCGCCGCTGTAATTCAGGCGCCTTGCGCCTGAAAAGGGGCCGGACGCCTGAATAGGGGGTGGCTACAGTGGCAATAGATAGATTCATGCAATGCAATGCATGAATCTATCCATGATACATAGAGGTGGGTGCCTGGAGAGAGGGGGCCATGCCCCGCCACTGCCTGTATATATGCCAGACCAGCCCTCCACACACACCTGAATATATATGTCAGCCCCACACATACACAAATCTGTAAATACACAAGGCTCTGGCCCCTCCCTGTACAAAAACAGCCCCCCTCCCTTTCCTTCACAGCCCCTACTTGTAAAGAATTTCTTCCTACCTTGTCCCAGCTCAATTTAACAAAGCTGACATGTTGCTGACACAAAAAAGCCCAGTACACGAGGGGTGCACATGCACATAGTAATTAATATTATTATTATGCTCTACAAAACAAGGATTTCCATTACGCCCTACATCGTGAACTGAAGACTATCTGGAATTTTTTGGGACTTTAGGCTTTGACACATCCAAGTGGTTGGCTAAATTGCTTTTGTAACCTCTGTCAAAGGCTTACAAAGGTGCATGTCTGTTTCTTTAAGTCCTGTTGGATCTTGGCACCAGGCACAAAAGCTAGGCCTTAACAGGTTTTTGTTTTATCTCCTTCCAGCCTTCCGGCCTCGGGCTAATTGCACCAGTTCAGTGGTACATATAATTTAATGGGGGCACGTAAGTCCAATCCTTGGCATGTATTTAATCTTTATGAGGAGGAGATTAGCATCTTATGTAAAGAAGAATTCAAACTAGTGACCTCTTAGATTCTGGTAGAAACTACAATCCATATCAAAGCATTTTAATTTCTCGGTTTTCATGAGATCATTCCCAAAGGGCCGGCAAAGATGCGTTTAGCCAGTGTTCATGGTGTGAAACCCTGCCAAGACTGTATCATCACCTTGCTTATAAAGCGCATGACTTCATGCACACACTGACGAGACCCAACAGTGCTGAAGGATACTTGTAGGCAGATTACAATGCGCTTTGGATAAATTAATATTGTATAGATACCAGCTGTATAATTCAGCAGAATTTATCTGGTTTAAGGAATATCACATTGCTGCAGGTGCTCTTCTGCGGAAATCAAATATTTGTTGGACTTAAAGTGGTTCTAAAGGCAGAAGGTTTTTTATCTTAATGCATTGCATTAAGATAAAAAACCTTCTGTGTGCTGCTCCCCCTCAGCCCCCCTAATACTTACCTAAGCCCCATCTCGATCCAGCGATGTTGCATGAGAGGCTGTCCGGGACTCTCCCTCCTGGAGCAGGAGGGAGGGGCCAGGAGCACCGGCAAGGGACCCGAGAAAAGGAGGATCTGGGCTGCTCTGTGCAAAATCACTGCACAGAGCAGGTAAGTATAACATGTTTTTTATTTTTAAACAATAAAAAAACGAAACTTTAGTATCACTTTGATGCAAGTTTTATGGCAAACACTTAAAGTGTATGTCAGGGCAAAATAAAAAAAAAACATTTGCTGTACAGCTCTACAAAACATGTACATTTCCCCATGTATTATTCTTATAAAAAATACTGCAAGTATAGAAATAACTTTTATTGTTCCTTGCAACATCATCACTAGGTTTGTAATTTTCTTGCATGACGGCTGCTGTGGATTAAGTTTTTACTGACATAGGCATGGCCCTAGAGCTATGTGTCCCAAGATCACATTCCCAAGACATAGTGTGGGGGAAACGCTTGGGAGTTAAGGCAACAGCATTATTTTGCTGGGAAAGTGTATGCATACAGAGTGAGACAGAGATCTGCATGACATAGTTGTGCCGCGTACACACGACCGGTTTAGCCATTGGAATAAACTCCAGCGGTTTCTCTGACGGAATTCTATTCAATCGGTCTTGCCTACGCATGGTCAACGCAAAGTCCCACCATCCAGAATACGGTGACGTACAACACTTACGACGGGTCTAGAAAAAGGAAGTTCAATAGCCAGTAGCCAATAGCTTCTGTCTCCTACTTGCTTCAGAGCATGCATCGTTTTTGGTTAGTCGGACCAGCATACATACTTTTCCCGATAGGAATTGGGTCAGTTGGAAACATCTAGAACATGTTCCATTTCTAGGTCCGTCAGCTTTTTCAAAAAAAAAAAGTCAGATGAGGCCTACACACAATTGCTATATACGATGAAAAGCTTCCGTTGGACTTTTTCTGTCGGACATTCCGCTCGTGTGTACAGGGCATTAGAGTTCTGTTGTCCAAGACATAGGGTGGACAGTGCAGCAAAGACAACTGTGTTGCCAGCTTAAACGGTACACTGTATTTCCGGCAGATAAAAGGGCATTTTTTCACGCTACAGGAACAAGGTAAAAGAAAAAAAAAATGCTGGGAGATGTTTTCTGGAGAGGGTGAGAGATGTTTAAAGGTACATTTTGGTAATGTCTGGACATGTACTTTTAAATATCTTCTAATACAGTTATGTAGTTATTAAAGCTGAACTCCAGGCTTAAAGTGGAGTAAAAGCCTAACACTAACTATTCCTAAAAATGTTCCTCCTCCCCCTACTCCTACCTATCCTGCCTTTCCTGTGATAAAAAAAAAAAATCTGTATGCTTTCTTTTCTTTTTAATTCTGGTCCAATCACATAATCCCACAGCTCCCCTGTGTCAGTGAGCTGCTGCTGCAGGGAAGAGGAGGGGGAACCGACAATGGCTGGGGCATAAGAGCCTATGGGTGACATCATAGATCCTGGAATTTCCAAATGTTGTTGAGTACTCTATGACACAAAGGAGCCAGAGTTGGAGAATCACATAACCAGCCTTAACTAATAAAGGTAAGTATACAGATCTTTTTTACACAGACTAGGCAGGATAGGTACAGTAGGAGGAGTGAAGGAACATTTGTAAAAATAGTTAAGGTTAGACTTTAATACTACTTCAACAAATATAGTCTAAATACAAGGGGAGCATGTATTCTTACTTAAATCTTGGCTGTTTATTTCTTGTAGATCTGTGATCTGTAATCTAGTATGGAAATACTCCTGTACTTCACATCTGTGCAGGACCTTCCTATAAAAATACCAGTCACTGCTGCTTCCTCCCCATGTTCAGGGTGACTGATCTTGTGTCCTCCCCACCCTGTAGTTTTCTGCAGGCAATCTGTAGAGGTTGGAGCCTGATACTTTTATATGGTAATAACGGGGTTTGCAAAAACTTTTGGTGCACACAAACTGGATTATCCATTCTGGCTTTTCCGGATCATAACCAGGGAATGCTTAAAGTGTTTGTTACTCTAAAGAAAAAAGAAACCAGATCCTGTTCCAGTACCAGAAGACGGCACAAGGAGAAGACCGTTTGGGGCTAAAGATGGCTTGGAGCTATTTTTTTACTAAAGGACTTGTCAAAAACCGGCTCTTGTTTTTTTTTACATTTCACTGCTTTTGTGGTGAATGGGTAGGGGTACATTGTACCCGATACCCATTCACATGGGAGGGGCGGCAGATCTGGGGGTCCCCATGTTAAAGATGGCTTTCAGATTCTGATAAGCCCTCAGCCCGCGGACCCAGGCAACCACCAGCCAGGGTTCTCAGGAAGAGGCCCTTGTCCCCATCAACATGCACCCACCCCTCCATCTCCATGTCGAGGGCATGTGGCCTGGTAAAGTTCATGAGGGGGGGCGCTCGTCCCCTCCTTTTACTGACCTACCAAGCTGCATGCTCGGACAAGAGTCTGGTATGGATTTTGGGGGGGACCCCACGCCATTTTCTTTTAAATTTTGGCATGGGGGCGTCCCCTCCAAATGCACAGCATCCAATTTTTTTACATTCAGCTGTCAGCGGGGAAGCCTGCTTACGACTAATCTGTTGTTAAGGATGTGGCAGCCGGCTTCCCGACCTGCTCCTTAGCAACTAGCTATATACAGTGAATGTAAAAAAAACCCCACAAATCACAGAACGCAAATTGCGGCAAAATCGCAGTAAAATTTTCTACAAAAACGCAGAAAGCACAGCAAAAAGCACTGAAGAAATGCTCAAAAGCAAAATGCATAGATGTGAATCAAGCCTTACAAAGGGGATGGGAGGTTTTTACAGTAGTGGCTTAACAACCACTTGTATCAGGTTTAGATTCCAGGATTCTTAGAAGATATTAGCATATCAGCAATTATAGGAATTTGACCACAGGCAGCCAACTGCACAAGATGAATGCTATGAAGAAAAGTAAATCCAGCAGTAGTGCACCTTCTAGTTAATTTAAATGCAACACTTTCATGATTGATCATACTGTACTTGTGAACAGAAGCATTCAATGCAGTGAGTTTCAATCACCCAAACATATTTTAATATTACATCAAATATTTCCATGCTTGCTGTTCCATATTCTAAGGCAGCTTTCTAAAGGAGACTGTCATATTCTCCCTCTCCTAAACATAGTCACCATCTTTGCTCAATAAAAGTTATATAAATCTATGGGTCACATTTAGATTGTATTGCTTTCAGTCCATCAACAGATGGACTGAAATAGACAATTGTTGGTGTAACTTGCATATGTATTGAGCTGCCTGGACCACTGTATCATGTCATATATACAGGAGGAGATTTACTAAAACGGGTGCACACAGAATCTTGTGCAGTTGTGCATAGTAACCAATCAGCTTCTAGGTTTTATCGTCAAAGCTTAATTGAACAAGCTGAAGTTAGAAGCTGATTGGTTACTATGCACAGGTGCACCAGATTCTGTGTGCTCCAGTTTTAGTAAAGCTCCTCTATACAGGGTCTGAAATAAAAAAAAAATAATAATTTAGGCCTGGTTCACACCTATGCAGGTTGCAGCTTGCATATTCCAGATGCATTTTGTGTTTTTCAATACATGTTTTTGATCCATTAAAGCCTATGGAACCAAACAAAAAAAAAAAATGAAAAAAGTCCCTGGCCCTTTCCATAAAATGCACAGTTGTGAATTAAATCCATAGGAAACCGTGTTAAATGGACTGTAGTGTGTTTCTGCAAAACTGAAAACACACAAAAAAATGCATAGGTGTGAACCAGGCCTAAAAAAGTGCTGCACGTGCAATTTTCAGAAGTGCAATCTAAAATTGGCTGCGATTAATTGTGCAAGAGTAGAGATCAATCACTAACAGACTGAACAAATGCTTCCTATGGTGTTAGCTACACAGTAGCATGTATACAGATATTAATGGCACGCAACCTCATAATGATCTAATTATGTTAATTAATCTCCATTACAAACTACTATGTAACTTATACCATAGAGAACAATTTGTTCCATCTGTTACCAGTCTCTATGCTTACTTGAATAATCACATAAGAATTTAATACTGTGATTAAAGTGATATTCAGGCTGGGTTCACACTATAACACGCAGTGGCTCACAGCAAGGGGTCCGGTGCGTCTCCATTCACAGTTTCAGGTCCGATTTCAGCCCAAATTTTTTAAAAATAACAAACATGTTATACTTACCTGCTTTGGGGGCACCCGAGCTGAGCCGCTGCTCTGTGTGTCGATTTGTACACAGAGCCATGACTCGGCCTTGCCCCCTCTCTTTCCTCATTGGCTCACAGACTTTGATTGACAGCAGCAAGAGCCAATGGTACCTGCTGCTATGTCTCAGCCAATCAGGAGGGAGAGTCCTAGAAAGCATTGGTGGATGAGGCTCAGGTATTGGGGGGCTGCTGCACACAGAAGGTTTTCAATCTTAATGCATAGAATGCATTAAGATAAAAAAAAACTTTTCCTTTAGAAGCCACCTGTATAGCTTTAACCTGACTGTATTGCCCAGAGAAGTTCTTCTCAACCTTTATAACCAAAGTACATGGGTCATTCCAGAACTTCTGTACCACTGAATAATTTCCAAGCTCTACATCTATTCTAAAGTTTAAAGCCAATATAAAGCTTCCTACCTTCATCTTGTGTTTTTAACCTGCAAAAGATGTGCATTGATCCTGTAGTTTTATGGTGTTGGCCTGTATGTACAGCCTATATAATAAATCTTCTTATTCCTCTGTCAGCAATTTCTGTTTGTGTTCAAACAAGTCTGTCTGCAGTGTGAGAACTGACACTTCCTGTAAAGAAACGATATATCCCACAATACCCGGGTCTCTCAATCTAGTGTTCTGCAGATAAAAGCTGCAAAGTAATTAGATCTGAAATAGACATAGGAAGGCGAGGCAATGATGGGAAGAGGTGTGTTTCAGCACATTAGCAGTTCCACATTTGTGATAGGAAATAGTGAGGCACAAATCGGATTGGTGAGGCACTGTGTGAGCCAGAAAAGGAAGTTGCCTATCCCTTTAGCAAATATGGACAAGCTAGGTGATTAAATACATTGACATAAGGGGATTGATCGGTCATGAGACTACAAACTGCAGTCACAACAAGTGAGTCCATCATTACAAGGTAAGACAAACAACACAGGGATAATAACTACACTAATACCTAGTAAAAACAACAAAAACATTTGAAAGTGTACAATGCATTTAAATAAAAAATTTACACATGTCTGTTGACTCCATGTTTTCTGCATTATTGCTGTCATTTTTCCTCAAAGGTGACATTTGACTGCAAACGTCTGCAGACGCATAAAATCTGGTTCTCCTTTTAGTTTTTGTGTCACAATATTCGGCATATTCATATTCTCACATGTACGTTGCCACTAGTTTTAGAGGCTTAAGTACATTATCTGTTAGAAAGATTTGAATAGACTAGTCTAGAATGAAGACAGAGGGACCAGGGTCATGTTGCCCATGAGGCCAACTGAGGTGGCCACCTTGGGCCCCTTTCACATGGGTCAGATCCATTTTTTCTCAGCAGGGGATCTTTCCGCTAATTGGTCCGTTTACACACGACTGCCCTCCAATCCAGCCAGATGGAAAGGAACGAATCCCTTTCCATTATTTTGGTGTCCCCTTCTGCACAGCATCCTTTGTTGCTAGGTTACAGACTTCCCTTGCTGCACAGTGTCCCTTGTCCTCGTGACTAACAATCCTCTTCGATATGGCCGTTAGCGTCCTAGCAACCATCAATGGAAGGGGCGGAGGGCCCTAGCATGGCCCATGATAAGCAATTTTTCTTTTTCTGAAGGTGACCCCAGTGTAGTCTATCCAGGGCTGGCATTTACAAAGGATATTGTTCTTCTCTTTCTTAGAGGTGAAAATACATTTCTGTCTAAAGCCAACTCACTCTTTACTCAGTGAGAGTATAATGGAAATCGAACACGGAGAGACTGAGAGTGTCTTCCTAGGGCTAAGGCCCCATACACACTATTAGTTTTTCTGCAGATTTTTGTCTTCAGATTTACCAAAACCATATAATATGAGGTCAAACCTTAAGAGTTTCAATTTGTATGTGTAGCCCCCTGTTCCTAAAAATGGGGCTATAGTGTAAATTTAGTTTTTGGCTGAGCTGTAAAGAGCTCAGATTGATTGTACATAGTTTATTGGTTCTGTTCTAATCTTGACTGTGTTGTGCATTTCCCACTGTTGCCAGTAGGTGTCACTGGTACCACAGGACAGTGTGAGAATAACAACTAGGTTGAGCTGTAATAAATATTCTTTTTCCAGAAACAGCCCAGTAGGAGGTTCCTAGCCGCTGTGCGTTCTGGGAAGGGGTATTTATTGAACAGATGCCATGTGCTTTGGTCAGTCCTCACCTCGTGGCCCTTCTGGCCTGACGCTACATTGCTGCAAGCTGTGCAAGTAGGCCCAGAAGCCTGTCTGGGGCCTACTAGTCCAGAGGTGGTCCTTAGGCTGTCTTGCCTGAATGGAAGAAGCCGAGTCAAGCTGAGGGGATCCAGGGGAGGACCCTTGCTGGAGAGAGCCAAGATAAAGGCTGGTCTCTCAGAAGGGCCTGGTAACTTACTTGGAGAACGCACCTAGATCTAACCTACCCTCACAGTACCGCCGGATGACTTAAAGGTTCTGATACTGTGAAGCTGTTCTACAATCCAATCAAGGTAATAAACTCCTGGCTGCTAAGTTTGTGAGAGAGACTTATCCAGGCATCTACTGCCTGCTAAGTCTTTGAGAGAGGCTTATCCAGGCACTTACTGGTTGCTAGGTCTGTGTGAGGGACTTACCCAGGTATTCAAGATCTGCTGAAAGAAAGCTGTGTTTTGTCCTTTGATTCAAGGAGTCTGTAAGTGATCTGCTAAAAGGTATCTGAAACCTCCCCTCAACCTCTTTTCTACAACCTTTCTCAAGTTTTAATTAAAGCATTGAAAAATACCTAAAGAGCCCTTTCACACTGGGGCGGCCGTCGGTGGTAAAGCGCCGCTATTGTAAGCAGCGCTTTACCGTCGGTATGCGGCCGCTAGCGGGGGGGGTTTTACCACCCCGCTAGCGGCCGAGAAATGGTTAAAAACCACGGCAAAGCGCCTCTGCTGAGGCGCTTTGCCGGCGGTATAGCCACGCCGTCCCATTGATTTCAATGGGCAGGAGCGGTGAAGGAGTGGTATACACTCTGCTCCTTCACCGCTCCGAAGATGCTGCTAGCAGGACTTTTTTTACCGTCCTGCCAGCGCATCGCTCCAGTGTGAAAGCCCTCGGGGCTTTCACACTGGAATGAAAGCAGCGGCACTTTCGGGTCGGTTTGCAGGCGATATTATTAGCGCAATAGCGCCTGCAAACCACCCCAGTGTGAAAGGGCTCAAAGTGACTAGCTCCCACATTTGTTCTAACTTCCCATTATAGCCATGGACTCAGCCCTGGGGTGAATGTAAGTCTGCCCCCTGTATCTGGAGGTACCCTCTTTGCTCCCAGTATACCCAGGGGGTGCTACATATGCAATCAGGCAGGCCCTTGCACTACATGGTCTTGGTAAATCTGAAGACAAAAATCTGCAGAAAATCTAGTAGTGTGTATGGGGCTTAAGCCAACAGGGGAGGGGCACACAAAAATGCAATACATGATAAAAATCAGACAGGCTGTTGTGGCAGCACAATCACATTCTTGCATATAAAATTGTTTTTCTTCTTGATGATGAAGTAGACAATTGTTCCTAAAATCATATAGACATTGTCATAGATAATAATACATTGGGGGGAAAGAGCAGGTTTTAAGGTAATCAACAGATATATGTTTTTTGTAAAGATCTATTTTCAAAGAAACCTGTCTGTCCTTACCTTCCACTCAAAAGTTACAAACTCTTTTTTTGTCATTCTGACCCATTGACTTAAAGTGAACCTGCATTGTACATTTGAAACATTTCAATATAAAAATGTTGCTGGAAAAGAGATACCATGATATGCCTGCCTTTTGCCTTTATTTGGCTCCCTAATGACGGATTGCCTAGTAAGTAGTAGGGTAATAATCAAGAAGCAGCAGAAGAGGTATAAGGAAGCACAGATCTACAGAATGAATGGTGCAGAAGCAGGGAGATCCTTGCAGTGCAAGTCCTAAAGTACAACTATCTACTTTTGCAAGGAGAACAGTGAGCAGCACAGTATTGAGACCACCAAATCACTCTCCAAATCTTATGAAACTAGCAGTCAGAGGTACAGTGCCTTAGATTTCACACTGCAGATATACAGCTATGATTGCCTAGACCCAAGAAGTGCCATGCTATTTAGAGCAAAAGGTAATTTTTTCAGAGTACTGCTTGGTCATAATTACAATTGCAAGGATGTATATTTTATATATAGTTACACTGGTCCAGTTTAGACCAAAGTAACTATGTACAGGTGCATCTCATTTGGAATTTGATTTGGAAATCAAGGTCCCAGAGTCTGGAGGAAGAATGGAGAGGCACAGAATCCAAGTTGCATGAGGTCCAGTGTAAAGTTTCCACAGTCAGTGAGGATTTGGGAACCCATGTCATCTGCTGGTGTTGGGCCACTCTGTTTTATCAAGTCCCAAGTCAGTGCAGCCCTTTACCAGGAAATTCTAGAGCACTTCATGCTTCCCTCTGCTGACCATCTTTATGGAGATGCGGATTTCATTTTCCAGCAGGACTTGGCACCTGCCCACACTGCCAAAAGTACCAATACCTGGTTTAATAATCATGGTATCACTGTGCTTGATTGGCCAGCAAACTCACCTGACCTAAACCCCATACACTGTATAAAGTATTACCTGGAATTTGGTTTTCGATTTGTTGCTGTATCCAAATATGCTAATATATTTAATGCTCCCCTCCCCCCCAGACTGATAATGCTGCTCTCCAAAGGCTTCTCTGTTGCTCCTTCATCCAGAGTGGGGACACTCCTAATACAAGAGGTGTGGTACTTGCCAGATCACCAGGTGGAAACAGAGAGACAAAGCCAAGAAAATGAAAATTAACACTAACATCTAATGACTGGTAAGCTGCAATATATTACATTTTTGGATTTGGGTTTAATGCTGCTTTAAGTTATACAGATGTGAGCAGCCACCAACCTATAACCAGGTGTTTAAGTGGGGCCCAAGCAGGTTAAAGAGTCACGGTAGAACAAACCCATCATGTCAAGTGTCTCCTGCTGGGGTACCTGTTTCATTCATATATATTTATTTTTATTTTTTTTTTGCCGTACGGTATAGAAATAAATCAAAATTTTCTATGCATTAAAAATGTTCCATTATTTTGTTTTTTCTACACTCATGTTTTACCAAAATGCTTCTTTTGAAAATGATATTTCTGGAAGCAGTGTTAGCCTGCTAATGTAGACAAACCAGGTGCTATTCAAACACACACCCCTGCAATCAGGGTTGTTTTTATTTTATTGACCCTGACAATGAGAAAATGACTTTATGGAAACATATTCAGCGGGATCCATGATGCTTTGCAGTAGGCTGATTTTTTTTTTAAAGTAAGATTGTTTATTTAGTAAGAGGAAACTCTACTGCTTCAGCGATTGCTTCGACTGATTACCCGTCCTTCAATTCTCCTACCTTCAACAAAAATCACACACCTAATAAAATATTTGTGGGGATTAAAGAAATGTTTCCTGTAGTAAGTACAACAAGGAGACAAGACGTTTCTTTGTGTGCAGGATGAAATACATTTAGATGTGACCTGTGAAATGATAAGCTGCAAAATGAATGGCTGGATTTTCCCCTGGTGTTGAAGAACATTTTGCAGATTTATTTGGGAACCTGCCTGTTTTAGCCTGCCCACCATATATTTTGTTTGATACTACAAAAATTATTATAACTCATATAGCCTTTTTGTGTCAGTCAAGATCTCTTGGGTAGATTGGCCTGGTTTTATATATCCTCTCATGCTAGCTCAGTTTATTGTGTGCTGAGATTAAATGAAAGAGACTTAAAGCTTAACTCCAGGCAGATATACGGAACATACGGTATAATGGTTATATGGCAATTAAAAGATTATTAAATGAGTCTCCGTATTTGACTAGTGTTGATCTGATACTGACCTCTACTAATCCAATAGATTGTAGTGCTCGGACCAGGAGAGGGGGGGGAGGGATGTACTACTGACCAATCAGATATGCTGCATTACCCAAGAGCTGGCAAGGAACTGCATTACACATGAATTGGCAAGCAAATCAGTTCATGTGTTGACAAGAAGCATGCTGATAGGAAGAGAAAGCAGAGTAACAGAGAGGTGAGCTAATCACTGTGCTGCTTCTCAATTTACTGTCCAGTAAAAGGTCTCTGACCTGTGCTCAGAGAACATGGGTTGAATCATTTTGGCCATTCGTTTTAGGGCATTATAAGTTCAGAATAAAAGTATTGTGGGCAAATGATCTCGCCTACAGGTGAATATTGCAGAAAAAGCTGGTTTCCTTGTTTTATTTTTAACCTCTAGCCATTTTTAACCTCCGCCATTTAACGCATATGTTTGGAAACAAAGAGGCCCGCGGACATTTTCGCTGCTGTCCTTTTCATTGGACAGCGGTGAGCGGCAGTATCACAGGGCTGGATGGGGTCAGGAACCACTGGAGTTAACTTTTTACATTACACAGCAGGTGATTGGTTGCCGGGCGATCCTAGCAACCAATCACCAGACTGTTAATGTGAAAAGTTAATCAACAGTTCCCACCCCTATCCAGCGCTGTGATATCGATCTCTGCTCTGCTCACTGTACATCTGTGTAAGGTAGGAGAGTTCTACCTACACAAAGTGTGTGTTAGTGTGGGGTGGAGGGGGGAAGAGGACACTATGGTGGGGGGAAGAGGACACTGTGGGGGAGACAGAGGACACTATGGTGGGGACAGAGGACACTATTTTGGGGGCACAGGAAACTTGCTATGGGGGCACAGGAAACTTGCTATGGGGGGAGGGGAGCAGAGGACACTATGGGAGTGATGTGAAAGGGGACAGAGGACACTGCTATGGAGTACAGAAAACACTGCAATGGGGGGACCCTATTAGGGACCCCATCACCCTGAGGACAGGGACCCTATCATACCAGGGGACAGGTATCCCTTCTCCCTTGGGGACAGGGACCCCATTGCCCCTGGGGACAGGGACTCCTTCTCACCTGGGGACGGGTACCCCATCACCCCTGGGGCAAGGCACCTTTTCCCCTGGGGACAGGGACCCCATCACCCCTAGGGACAAAAACCTCATCTCCAGACCATGCTGGCTGGTAGGGCTGGTGTCAGCCACCCTTGGATGCCAGGATGGTTCCCCAGCCACATGCTCCCTTAGGGTGAACTGGTTTTGTATTAGCGAAGCACCTTAAAGTGAGGTAAACCTGTGTTATTATTACTATGTTAGTATTATTATTATCTTCATTTATTAGCAGGTGACTGCAGCCCTCCATGCATTCACATACATTGAATCCGGCCCTTAAGTGGAAAAAGGTTGCTGACCCCTGATATAGACAAGAGAAAACAGGTATGTTGGACTTTACTGGCATTACGAGAGGTACACAGAATTGGTTTTATTTTATACAAGTTAAACCCCATTGAATAAAACACAATTAGCAAACATAATAATGTAAATAAAAGCAAGCAGTCTTTCAGGCACAGATACCAAATCTAGTGAAATAGTGACAAACAGTGCAGTGTTTATTTGTGATATATACAAGTCTATATATACAGGTGCTGTACAGTGTTCCAAAAAAACAAATAGGAACAAAAATAGCCAAAACAAAACCTAGCCGTGTCTCGGCACTAACTAAACAATATTTACAGATCCTAACTACCAGGCTGAGCAAGCCTATAGCTTGTCAGCTTCCACATACCTTTTTGCTCTCCTACACAGAAGTTGTCTGTGTTTCCCAGACCAAGAGCAAAGGCTGTCTGCTCAGGTGAGCTTAAATTAGCCTGGGGGAGAGGACCAAGACCTGAACTGGACCATGGATCAGAGATCCCTGAACTGGACCATGGATCAGAGATCCCTGAAAGTGTATGAGAGGAGCCTGGGAGATGTATAAACCCCGAACAGGACTTTTCCTGGCTCTCTCTGGGACGCTCTGCTACATATCCTCCCCCTTGTTTCAACCCCAGGGTTGGAACACCTGTAGCCCAACAGGAGTGAACACGGGACAGGGCATCTACATTCCCCATCTCAGCACCTGGCCTGTGTTTTACAGCGAATGAGTAATCCTGTAGAGCCAAAAACCACCGGTTCACCTGTCTATTAGTCTCCTTCTTTTAGGCCATCCGTTTCAGAGGAGCATGGTCAGTTATTAACTCAAACTGGCGCCCTAACAAATAGTACCTGAGTGCGTCCACGGCCCACTTTATGGCTAAACACTCCTTTTCAATGACTGCATACCTTTTCTCATGGTCATTGAGCTTTCTGCTTAGGTACACCACATTGTGTACCTGTGATAGTACTGCCCCGATACCAACATCAGACGCATCCGCCTGAACCAAAAAATCTTTGGAGAAATCGGGGGAGTACAGTACTTGTTGTGCACAAAGAGCCTTCTTCGGGACTTGGAAAGATTCCTCTGCTACTGAGGACCATTTCACCATTACAGAGTCTTTCCCTTTCGTAAGGTCTGTCAGTGGGGCAGCTATAGTTGCAAAATTTGGGATAAATCTTCTATAATACCCCGCAATGCCAAGAAAGGCCCTGACTTGCTTCTTGTTTGCAGGACGTGGCCATTCCTGGATGGCTTCTATTTTATCCACTTGAGGTTTTATGACACCACGGCCAATAGTGTAGCCCAAATATTTGGCTTCCTCTAGACCAATGGCACATTTTTTTGGATTTGCCGTAAAACCTTCTTTGAAGAGGGCATCAAGGACAGCCTGGACACGGAGCAAGTGAGACTCCCAGTGAGTGCTATGTACCACTATGTCATCTAGATATGCTGCTGCATATTGTCGGTGGGGTCTTAGAGTCCTGTCCATGGCCCTCTGAAATGTCGCGGGGGCATTTTGCAACCCAAAAGGCATTTTTTTGTATTGAAAGGAACCCTTCGGGGTCACAAATGCGGTCTTCTCTTTGGTGCTACCAGTCAGGGGTATTTGCCAATAACCTTTTGTCAAGTCCAAAGTGGTCAGATAACGAGCCTTGCTAAGTCGGTCTATAAGTTCGTCCACTCTGGGCATTGGGTACATGTCAAACTTTGTCACTGCATTAAGCTTCCTGAAGTCATTACAGAACCTCCAAGTGCCATCCGGTTTTGGGACTAACACGATGGGGCTAGACCAGTCACTATTGGATTCCTCAATGACATCTAGCTCCAACATTCTTTTAACTTCCTTGCTGATGCCCTTTCTCCTTGCTTCAGGAATTCAATACGGTTTGAGCTTGACACGGACCCCAGGTTCAGTAACAATATCATGCTGAACTGCTGAAGTCGTGCCAGGTAACTCTGAAAATTTCTCTCTATTTCTTATCAGGAATTCTCTAGTTTCCTGCTTTTGGGAATATGACAGGGTTCTGGAATAGTGACCTCGGGGATCAGAAGGGACTCAGCACCCTTAGGCGTTACCGGGAGGGACCTCGCAGTTAACGCCAGTCTATCCTTCCAGGGCTTTAACAGGTTTATATGGTAAATCTGTTTGGGCTTCCTTTTCCCTGGTTGATATACCTTGTAATTGACCTCCCCAACTCTTTCAATTACTTCAAAGGGACCCTGCCACTTAGCCAGGAACTTGCTCTCAACAGTGGGAACTAACAACAGGACCCTGTCACCAGGTGAGAAAACACGGAGTTGGGCCCCCCTGTTGTATATCCTCTGTTGGGCTGCTTGGGCCTGCAGTAAGTGTTCTTTTACCATTGGCATGATTGCTGCAATCCTGTCCTGCATTTGAGCGATATGCTCAATGACACTTTTATGGGGTGTCTGCTCCCCCTCCCAAGTTTCTTTGGCTATGTCTAAGAGTCCCCGAGGGTGTCTCCCATAAAGCAACTCAAATGGAGAGTACCCCGTGGAGGACTGGGGAACCTCCCTGATGGCAAACATCAAGTATGGTATCAGGAAGTCCCAGTTTTTCCCATCCTTGTCAACAACCTTTTTTAACATGCTCTTTAATGTCTTATTGAAGCGTTCCACCAAGCCATCCGTTTGAGAATGGTACACCGAGGTTCGCAATTGCGACACCTTAAATAACTTGCACAGCTCTCTAGTTATTCGTGACATAAATGGGGTGCCCTGGTCTGTAAGGACTTCTTTAGGGATTCCAACACGACTGAACACCATAAACAGCTCTTTGGCAATGTTTTTAGCAGACACGGTGCATAAGGGAATGGCCTCGGGGTAACGGGTAGCATAATCCATGATTACAAGGATATGCTGATGACCTCGGGCAGACTTGGGGAGTGGACCCACAAGGTCCATGGCAATTCTCTCAAAGGGCACTTCAATAATGGGCAAGGGCACTAAAGGACTTCGGAAGTGTTGTAGTGGGGCTGACATCTGACACACAGGACAGGATTGACAATAATTCTGAATATCCTTCTGTATCCTGGGCCAATAAAACCTGCGCAACACCCTTTCAGTAATTTTCTCAACCCCTAAATGACCTCCTAGCAAGTGCCCATGGGCAAGTTCCAACACCACCCGTCTGTATGGCTTAGGGACCACCAACTGTTCAACCACTTCATAATTTTTTTATATACACGATACAGTAAATCCTCATTGCTGCTAAAATAAGGAAAACAGAGCCTGACCCCTGATTCGACAGGTACATCATTAATCACCATTACATTTTCCCAGGCCCTGGCAAGGGTTGGGTCTTTTCTCTGCTCGGTACCAAAATTTTCCTTGTGCACATTAAAGTCAGCAAACTCCAACGTCGGCTCAGATTCAGCAGATGGCTGTCCAGCTCCACTGGTTGTGGGGACCTCCTCAGGCTCCTCCAGCTCTCCTGTCATAACTGAGAAAGGAAAACCCGGGGAGCCCTGAGAAGAGTCCCCTGAACCCACATTGTCAGTAGCGCCCAGGAGTTCTGGGTCTATCACTGAGTCAGCTACTGCGACCGGGTCGGGACGATCCCACAGTTCCCAAAACTTAGGGAAGTCCCTACCAACGATGGCCTCGTGCACCAAGTGGGGCACAAGTCCGACGGGATGGGTCACCGTACCTAAGCCAGTTTTAAACTGAACAGTAGCTATAGGATACTCGCGGGTATCCCCATGTACACAGATCACAGCAACTTTTTTAGCATGCAAATTCACAGTTTCAACCATCTCAGCTGTAACCAAAGTCACTAGACTTCCAGAGTCCAGCAAGGCCGTAATAGGCTTATTATTAACAGTCATTTGGCACATGTGTTTTCCCATACTTGGTGCTGCAGCGCATGAAACAGCAGCAAACATAGACTGCCTTCTAATAGATAGATCACACTGCATTGGTTCATCTGTCAATGGACAGTTTGCTGCAACATGTCCCAGTTCTTGGCAACGAAAACACCTGATGTTTCCCCAGTTTGGTTTGCTGACAGGCAGTAGCTTCCCTAGTTTGGGACATCAAACTTCAGTCCTGGCACCAAAAATCCTCCCTCCTATTTCCTTGCCATGCTTACCACCCACTTCCCCTGGAACAGTCTTACCGGTTGCCTGGGGAGACCGTGGCTTTGGGTGGAAAGTCCGTGCGGCTGTAGGGGTGGTGACCAGGCTCTCTGCAGCAAAGTACCTTTCAACGAGTTCCACGAGGTTGTCCGCCGAGTTGGGGTCTCCTTGACTCACCCACTTCTGCAGGGGAACTGGTAGTGACCTCAGGAACCATTCCATGACCCCATGCTCCACTATTTGTGGCCCAGACAGGGACTCACCAAATGAATTAGGTCGAACATCTGCGATCTTGGGGGCCTCTCGTCTTGGAAGAACCAGCTGTGGACCCGCTGTGCTCGAACTGCCAAGGTGACACCAAGTCGCGCCAGGATTTCCCGCTTGACCTTTTCATAGTCTCCTGCTTCTGCTGACTCCAAATCATAGTAGGCCTTCTGTGATTCTCCAGACAGCAAGGGGGCGACCAGTCCTGCCCACTGGGTTTTGGGCCAACCTTCCCTCTCAGCGGTCCGTTCAAACGTTAAGAGAAAGGCCTCTGGATCATCATCTGCAGTCATCTTGGAAAGAAAGCGACCCACATGGATGGCTGAGGGCTTGTCTCCAACAACATTTAGCAGGTGACCACTGTGCTAGCGTCTCCACAACCACAGCCAGGGTTTTCCTATCCTCTTTTGCATCAGTGGCTAGCTGTTCAAACAGCCTCTGCGATAGCTCCTGTACAGCACCAATCTGTTGGCACAGTGCCTTGGTTCGCTCCTGTGCAATAGCGTTTGTTTGCTGCTGTGTAGCGTTTGCTTGATGCAGTGCAGCGTTTGCTTGTTGCTGTGCAGCATTGGATTGTTGCTGTGCAGCGTTGGATATCACCAATTGTTTTAGGATTTCCTCCATGTTTAGTCACTCTAGGTACTGGCCTTTTAAGTAGTAACTTACTACAGCTGGTCGCATTCTCCACCATATGTAACCTGGGGGACAGGTAGCAGGTACAAAGCTCCCTGGGATGAGCAGTCTTTCAGGCACAGATACCAAATCCAGTGAAATAGTGACAAACAGTGCAGTGTTTATTTGTGATATATACAAGTCTATATATACAGGTGCTGTACAGTGTTCCAAAAAACAAATAGGAACAAAAATAGCCAAAACAAAACCTATCCGTGTCTCGGCACTAACTAAACAATATTTACAGATCCTAACTACCAGACTGAGCAAGCCTACAGCTTGTCAGCTTCCACATACCTTTTTGCTCTCCTACACAGAAGTTGTCTGAGTAGCCCAGGCCAAGAGCAAAGGCTGTCTGCTCAGGTGAGCTTAAATTAGCCTGGGGGAGAGGACCAAGACCTGAACTGGACCATGGATCAGAGATCCCTGAACGTGTATGAGAGGAGCCTGGGAGATGTATAAACCCCGAACAGGACTTTTCCTGGCTCTCTCTGGGATGCTCTGCTACAATATATATATATATATATATATATATACACATATACACACACACACACACACACATACACATTATATTACCAAAAGTAAAAAGTATTGGGACGCCTGCCTACACACACACAAACTTTAATTGCATCCCAGTCTTAGTCTGTAGGGTTCAATATTGAGTTGGTCCACCCTTTGCAACTGTATCAACTTCAACTCTTCTGGGAAGGCTGGCCACAAGGTTTAGGTGTGTGTCTATGGGAATGTATGACCATTCTTGCAGAAGCGTGAGGTCAGACACTAATGTTGGATGACAAGGCCTGGTTCACAGTCCTCTCTCAAATTCATCCCAAAGGTGTTCTATCTGGTTGAGGTCAGGACTCTGTTCAGGCTGGTCAAGTTCCTCCCACCCTAAACTCGCTCATCCATGTCTTTATGGACCTTGTTTGTGCACTGGTGCACAGTCATGTTGAAACAGAATGGGGTCATCCCCAAATTGTTCCACAATGGGAGCATGAAATTGTCCAAAATGTCTTGGTATGCTGACACCTTAAGAGTTCCCATCACTGGAACTAAGGGGCCAAGCCCAACCCCTGAAAAACAACCCCACACCATAATTCCCCTCCACCAAATGATTTGGACCAGTGCACAAAGCAAGGTCCATAAAGACATGGATGAGCGAGTTTGGGGTGGAGGAACTTGACTGGCCTGCACAGAGCCTACACAGACTCCTGACCTCAACTCGATAGAAAACCTTTGGGATGAATTAGAGCAGAGACTGCGAGCCAAGCCTTCCCGTGCAACATCAGTGCCTGACCTCACAAATGCACTTGTGGAGGAATGGTCAGACATTCCCATAGACACACTCCTAAACCTTGAGAACAGCCTTGGCAGAAGAGTTAAAGCTGTTTTAGCTGTACAGGGTGGGCCAACTCACCATTTAACCCTACGGACTAAGACTGGGATGCCATTAAAGTTCATGTGCGTGTAAAGGCAGGCATCCCAATACTTTTGGTAATATAGTGTGTATATATATATATATATATATATATATATATATATATATATATATATACAGTAAATAAAATAGTCATTCCTCATGAGTCAACACATTTCACATACAAGCTTCTTCAGGACACACAAAGATAATCTGCAATAATGTCTTCGTATCAGAACAGAGCGCATGCACAGGATACTCCCTGGGTTGACATCAGAGCACCAATAGAGGCCAAACAAGGGGAAGAGAAAGCATTTTACACAAAACTCAATTCAAAATAACAAATCAAAACCACATCATCGAACAACTACATATAGATGACTCCCCAAAAATGACAGTATAACCTGCTCCAAGTCCAGTTGTGAAGGTCAACAATAGAGAAGGTGGAGGGTTTAATTGTGTAGCGCTGGTAGATTTTCATCTACACTTATAGGTAAATTTAGTGGGTTATCTGTTTTATACATAGTCAGATTTAGCCTCTGTTCCAGTTTGGCTGTGTTGCATGTAGTTTCACACTGTGGCTGTGGGTGTCGTTGTCGCCATGGGTCGGTGTTGGAAAGGTAACACGCTGAAGTGTATGGGTGCTCTTCTGTCCTGGAGATAACTCGGTGGAGGTGGTCCTCCGAGTTGCATTCTGGGAGAGGGTATTTATGGGACAGACGCCATGATTAAGGGGTTGTTTCGTTCCACCTGATGGCCCTCCTGGCCGACAGGTATGCGTTAGGAGTACTACCGCATGGTCCTCCAACCGGGAGGACCACGTTGATGCAGTGTGTGGGTGGGCCCAGAAGCCTGTCTGGGGCCTACCACAGCAGCGAGGGAATGGTCCTGTGCTGTCTGTCCTACAGGAAGAAGCTGGACAACTGAGAAGATCCCAGGGGAGGACCCGTCATGGAAGGATCATGCAGAGTGCTGGTCTGGAGAGGGGCCTGGTGACTCAGTTGGAGGATGCATCCTAAAGTTAACCTACTGCATAGTACTGCCGGGTCGGTTTAAAGGTTCTAGTGCTGTGTTTGCTATCCATCGTAAACCATTACTTCCTGTGGCAGAGGATCGTACGGGTTTCTATTCCATTCAAGTCTGTGGCAGAGACTTTTGTTCGTGCTGCGTGTCGGTTGCTAGGTTAGTGAGAGAAACCTATCCGGGCGGGCAAAGATTCAACTCTAAAAGGTGAGTAAATTCATCTACAAGATTCCAATTCATAATACTACATCAAGAAAAGGTATTTGAACGTCCCTGCAACTCTTCTGCTACCTCTTTCCTGCTACTTCCTTCAGTTACTCTTTATTAAAGCATTGGAAAAGATACTCAAGTGTCTGGTGTCTACACTGTCTGGTATTAAACTCAATGGGACCCTAGACCCGGTTCTGGTGAAATTGAGGTAACAAAGGTGACGGTAACAGCCCGCTTTAAACCAGCAGCTCCACCGTGAGTTAGTGCTACAATTGTATTTGTTTAGTTACTAAAAGCCACAACAGTCATGTGGATACACATCTCCCCCCCCTCAAAAAAAGAGTATAAGGGTAGCTCTAAGGGCCAACAGCATCCGGGTCCAGAGGGAGACAGACACATAAAAAGTACCACAACCTCAGGGTGCTGTCACATCTCAGTCTCTGCTAATGAAGGGGAGGTGGCAGGAATGGATCCCGATCATGTGACCACTGTGACAGCCAACCACAGTAGTCTTGCGTTCAGCTTGTCCTTCCTGCCCCAGGGCATATGGACCTCTTTAACGTTACGAAGGGGCTGGGCAGGATGGAGTTAATGAGCTATTCTTTTTTTCTGTCCTGTTATTTTTGGCTGGTGTACTGCATTAATATTTTTGTGGACTGACTCTTTAACCACTTCAGCCCCGGAAGATTTGGCTACTCAATGACCAGAGCACTTTTTACAATTTGGCACTGCGCTGCTTTAACTGGTAATTGCGGGGTCATGCAATGCTGTACCCAAACAAAATTTACATCCTTTTTTTCCTGCAAATAGACCTTACTTTTGATGGTATTTGATTGCCTCTGCAATTTTTTTTTTTCCGATATAAATGGAAAAAGACCGAAAATTTAGAAAAAAAAAAGATATTTTCTACTTTTTGTTATAAAAAAATCCAATAAACTCAATTTTAGTCATACATTTAGGTCAAAATGTATTCAGCCACATGTCTTTGGTAAAAAAAATGTCAATAAGTGTATATTTATTGGTTTGTGCAAAAGTTATAGCGTCTACAAACTATAGTACATTTTCTGGAATTTACGCAGCTTTTAGTTTATGACTAAATTTTCTTCAGGTGCTACAATGGCAGGGCAGTACAAACCCCCCCAAATGACCCCATTTTGGAAAGTAGACACCCCAAGAAAATTGCTGAGAGGCATATTGAGCCCATTGAATATTTTATTTTTTTGTCACAAGTGATTGAAAAATGACAAAAAAAATAAAATTACACAAAGTTGTCACTAAATGATATATTGCTCACACATGCTATGGTTATATGTGGAATTACACCCCAAAATACATTCTGCTGCTTCTTCTGAGTATGGGGATACCACATGTGTGAGACTTTTTGGGAGCCAACTGCGTACAGGACCCCGAAACCCAAGCACTGCCTTCAGAATTTCTAAGGGCGTAAATTTTTGATTTTACTGCTCACCACCTATCACAGTTTTGAAGGCCATAAAATTCCAATATAGCACAACCCCCCCCCCCCCCCCAAAATGACTACATTTTGGAAAGTAGACACCCCAAGCTATTTGCTAAGAGGCATGTTGAGTCCATGGAATATTTTATATTTTGCCACAAGTTGTCGGAAAATGATGGACATAACATGCCTCTTAGCAAATAGCTTACAGTGTCTAGTTTCCAAAATGGGGTCATTTTTTGGGGGGGGTTATGCTATCTTGGCATTCCATGGCCTCTGAAACTGTGATAAGTAGTGGGGAAGTGAAATCACCATTTTACGCCCTTAGAAAGCCTGAAGGCGGTGATTGGTTTTCAGGGTCCTGTACACGGCTAGGCTCCCAAAAAGTCTCACACATGTGGTATCCCCGTACTCAGGAGAAGCAGCAGAATGTATTTTGGGGTGACATTCCACATATGGCCATGGCATGTTTTTTTTTTGAAAATTCTTTTTATTTTGTTTTATACAATACATATTATAACAAGCCACACAATGTGGGCTGCAACCGGCCACAAACTTGCCGGTACATTACAGAAAAACAATACAACATAAACGTTATCACAGAAACTTGTCATACATCCCCCCTAACTTTGCCCAGGCAGGTACACAAATGTTCCTACCTCCAGCTGGAGGCAGTCTACCATGACACAAGGATACAATTCCGCAGCTCCCCCGTGTTCTATCAGATATCTTCCATCATGGGATGGTTACGCTCTCCACCCCCCCCCCCCCCCCGCTCCAGAGTGAGATGGCTAATTAGGAGAGTTGCCCATCCCCAACTGTGCAGTGTGCAAATTCTACATTCACTCACTAATCTTCTAGCCCTTCAAAACAATCGCCCTTCTGTGTTACCATATCTACAAAGGATCTTGGGTTATATCTCAGTGTGGTTAATCTGATACCGTGTCCATGGAAGCCCCCCCCCCCCCCCCAAACCTTCTCACATTTGTTCAGAGCCCCTCTGCTCAAGTATGTAGCCTTGTAAAAGGGTAATGCTTTGTTGACCAACGTTTTCCAAGACTCCAAGGTCGGTGACACCGAGCTCCTCCATGAGAGGATAATGCGCTTTTTGGCGTAGAACAGTAACAGAGTAAGAAGGGTCCGTATGGTCCTGGTAGTGGCCAAGGGCTCCACTAAGTGTAAAAGACATACTTCGATGGACATAGGGATAGAAATTGAGGTGACCGACCTTATACAGAAGGCAATGGCTTGGCAATTTAATTAGTGGGCATTCCCAGAAAATATGCATGAAGTTAGCTAAAGGTGCAGAGCATCTCCAGCACAGGGAGTTAGGTAGATTCTGTGTAGGAATTTGTAATGAATCAATCTCTGCTAGATACTAGATCACGGTCCCCCACATGTCGTCCCAATTGTCTCTGTCCAGCCCCGGAGCCATAGCCTCCCAAGCTCTCCTGCAAGGCCCCAACAGGAGGGTTGTTTCATGGAATAAGTCTTTATATAGGCAGGAAACTGGTTTTTGTAGTGATTCACTGCGGGTTAGTAGCTCTAGGTCACTGGGCTCAAGGTCAAGGGGTTCCCTACCAAATTGCGAGCAAAAAGCATGCCGCAGTTGAATATACCTGAAAAAGTGTGAGTTTGGCAGATCATATTTTATTTTTAATGCATCAAATGACAATAAAGTACCATTTGATACAATGTGGAGCAAGGTTTTAATACCATATTTGGTCCATACCACTGGATCTAGGTAACCAAAAAAGTGGGTTAAATTGGGGTTCCTCCACAGCAGGGTATTAAGGGAAAGTCTGGTTGAGCTAGGCGATTGTCCTCCCTAGGCCATGACCCATGCCTTCATCACTGAGCGCATGGAGGATGTCAGTGGGTATGGAGCTTTTAGACCCCTGTATACCAAATGAGACAGCGCCTCGTAAGAGCCCACAGAGGCCACTTCCAAGGATACAGAGGCATCATCCGGAGGAGCAGTCAGCCAGGGGTGGGCCAAGCGGTGGGCCACCGTCAGCTGTCCAGCCAGGAAGTATTTGTGGAAATTAGGAACCGCGAGGCCCCCCCCCCTCTCCCCATGGCTGTTGTAGTATTGCTAATTTGAGACGGGGGATTCCTCCCTGCCACAAAAAGGAGGAAATCGTGGCATTGACTGACTTGGGGATCCAAACTGGGGAGTTACGAAGGTTGTACAATAAAAGGGGTAGAATTTTCAGCCCATGGCATGTTTGAGCAATATATAATTTAGTGACAACTTTGTGCAAAAAAAAAATTTGTAGTTTTCCTGAAACTTGTGGCAAAATATAAAATATTCCATTGACTCTCCATGCCTATCAGCAAATAGCTTGGGGTGTCTACTTTCCAAAAAGGGGTCATTTTGGGGGGTTAAACTGTCATGGCATTTTATGCACAACATTAGAAGCTTATGTCACACATTACCAACTCTTCTAACCACTTGAAGACAAAGCCCTTACTGACACTTTTTGTTTACATGAAAAAATATTTTTTTTTTGCTATAAAATTACTTTGAACCCCCAAACATTATATATTTTTTTAAAGCAAAGGCCCTACAGATTTAAATGTGGATGTTGCAATTTTTTTTTCACACAGTATTTGAGCAGCAATTTTTCAAACTCAATTTTTTTGGAAAAAAAACCCACTTTTTTTCATTTTAATGCACTAAAACACACTATTGTCACGTACCTGGTAGGTGGAGCCCGGAATGCAGGGAACGGCCTCTCGTATACCTCCGACTCGGGAACCCCTGGTAGTGATGACAGGGGCTCAGGAGTGCGAAGGGGCACAAGTGCCTAACTGGAAGGCTGGAGCAGAGAGCTGAATCGGGTAGTCAGCTGGGAGGTGTCCTGTAGTCTGGCAGCAGGATGTAGACAGCAGGGAGGTGTCTTGTAGTCCCGCAGCAGGATGTAGACAGCTGGGAGGTGTCTTGTAGTCCAGCAGCAGGAGGTAGACAGCAGGGTACAGGCAAGCCGGGTCAAACACAGGCGGGCAGATCAGGTACAGAAGGTAAATCCGGGAGAGGGGTCAAAGTCCAAAAGCTGAGATCAGGGCGGGCAGAAAACAGAGTGGTCAAAGTCCAAGAAGCCGGGATCAGGGCAGGCAGCAAACAGAGTAGTCAGGAACAGTCCAACAGGTATCAGGTAGCAAATGCAAGTAACAGGGCACAAGGGGTCTTCAGGAACGCTGTAGACCAGACAGCAAGGCAGCAGTGGAACAGTCCTCTTTAAATAGCCTCTTTGGCGCCAAGTGCTGTCACAGGGCGCCGCTATTAGCGCTATTGCGCATGCGCGTACGCCCGTTAGCGCTATTGGCGCTATTGCGTGCGAGCGCCGGATGGCGCTTCTGTGCACAGGCATTCCTTTAAACTTCAGTTTGCTGAGATATTTGCAAGAGGGCTTTTCCTGACATTGCCCCCCTCCAATGGGCAGCCTCCGGATGCCCGACTGGGCCATTTTACTAGGATGAGCTCTCTTAAAGGCTAGAATTAATCTTTTGGCATGAATGTTAGTCTCTGGTTCCCAAGAGTTATCCTCAGGCCCGTACCCTTTCCATTTGACCAGATATTGAATCTGGTTGCGTCTTTTCCAGCAATTTATGATTGATTCCACTTCAAATTCCTGCTCACCGTCAATGAGTACAGGTTCAGGAGGACCAGTGTTTCGGTGAAGGAAAGGATCCGGGACTGAAGGTTTAAGAAGGGCCACATGAAAGACTGGATGAATATGAAATGACTCCGGTAATTTTAATTCGTAGGCCACATCGTTGATCTTCCTTATCACTGGGAAGGGACCCACAAACTTAGGGCCCAATTTCCTGGAAGGGCAAGCCAACTTCAGATTCAAGGTAGACAGCCAGACATGATCCCCTATCTTCAGATTAAGCTCCCCTCTCCTCTTCTGATCAAAAGTCGCCTTGTTCCGTTCCTGGGTCTTTGACATGGTCTCTTGGAGTAGCTTGTTGTTAGTAGGGATGAGCCGAACACCCCCCTGTTCGGTTCGCACCAGAACATGCGAACAGGAAAAAAGTTTGTTCGAACATGCGAACACCGTTAAAGTCTATGGGACACGAACATGAATAATCAAAAGTGCTAATTTTAAAGGCTTATATGAAAGTTATTGTCATAAAAAGTGTTTGGGGACCTGGGTCCTGCCCCAGGGGACATGGATCAATGCAAAAAAAAGTTTTAAAAACGGCCGTTTTTTCAGGAGCAGTGATTTTAATAATGCTTAAAGTCAAACAATAAAAGTGTAATATCCCTTTAAATTTCGTACCTGGGGGGTGTCTATAGTATGCCTGTAAAGGGGCGCATGTTTCATGTGTTTAGAACAGTCTGACAGCAAAATGACATTTTGAAGGAAAAAACTCATTTAAAACTACTCGCGGCTATTGCATTGCCGACAATACACATAGAAGTTCATTGATAAAAACGGCATGGGAATTCCCCAAAGGGGAACCCCGAACCAAAATTAAAAAAAAAAAATGACGTGGGAGTCCTCCTAAATTCCATACCAGGCCCTTCAGGTCTGGTATGGATATTAAGGGGAACCCCGGCCAAAATTAAAAAAAAAAAATGACGTGGGGTTCCCCCTAAATTCCATACCAGACCCTTCAGGTCTGGTATGGATTTTAAGGGGAACCCCGCGCCAAAAAAAAAAAAAAAAACGTCGTGGGGTCCCCCCAAAAATCCATACCAGACCCTTATCCGAGCACGCAACCTGGCAGGCCGCAGGAAAAGAGGGGGGGACGAGAGTGCGGCCCCCCCTCCCTCCTGAACCGTACCAGGCCACATGCCCTCAACATTGGGAGGGTGCTTTGGGGTAGCCCCCCAAAACACCTTGTCCCCATGTTGATGAGGACAAGGGCCTCATCCCCACAACCCTGGCCGGTGGTTGTGGGGGTCTGCGGGCGGGGGGCTTATCGGAATCTGGAAGCCCCCTTTAACAAGGTGACCCCCAGATCCCGGCCCCCCCCGTGTGAAATGGTAAGGGGATACATAAGTACCCCTACCATTTCACGAAGAAAGTGTCAAAAATGTTAAAAATGACAAGAGACAGTTTTTGACAATTCCTTTATTTAAATGCTTCTTCTTTCTTCTATCTTCCTTCATCTTCTGGTTCTTCTGGTTCTTCTGGCTCTTCTGGTTCTTCCTCCGGCGTTCTCGTCCAGCATCTCCTCCGCGGCGTCTTCTGTCTTCTTCTCCTCGGGCCGCTCCGCACCCATGGCATGGGGGGGAGGCTCCCGCTCTTCTCTTCTTCTTTTCTTCTCTTCTTCTCTTCTTCATTTTCTTCTCCGGGCCGCTCCGCAATCCATGCTGGCATGGAGGGAGGCTCCCGCTGTGTGACGGCGCTCCTCGTCTGACAGTTCTTAAATAACGGGGGGGGGGGCACCCGGTGACCCCGCCCCCTCTGACGCACGGTGACTTGACGGGACTTCCCTGTGGCATTCCCCGTGACGTCACAGGGAAGTCCCGTCAAGTCACCGTGCGTCAGAGGGGGGCGGGGTCACCGGGTGGCCCCGCCCCCCCCGTTATTTAAGAACTGTCAGACGAGGAGCGCCGTCACACAGCGGGAGCCTCCCTCCATGCCAGCATGGATTGCGGAGCGGCCCGGAGAAGAAAAGAAGAAAAGAAGAAGAGAAGAAGAGAAGAAAAGAAGAAGAGAAGAGCGGGAGCCTCCCCCCCATGCCATGGGTGCGGAGCGGCCCGAGGAGAAGAAGATAGAAGACGCCGCGGAGGAGATGCTGGACGAGAACGCCGGAGGAAGAACCAGAAGAGCCAGAAGAACCAGAAGAACCAGAAGATGAAGGAAGATAGAAGAAAGAAGAAGCATTTAAATAAAGGAATTGTCAAAAACTGTCTCTTGTCATTTTTAACATTTTTGACACTTTTTTCGTGAAATGGTAGGGGTACTTATGTACCCCCTTACCATTTCACACAGGGGGGGGGCCGGGATCTGGGGGTCACCTTGTTAAAGGGGGCTTCCAGATTCCGATAAGCCCTCCGCCCGCAGACCCCCACAACCACCGGCCAGGGTTGTGGGGATGAGGCCCTTGTCCTCATCAACATGGGGACAAGGTGTTTTGGGGGGCTACCCCAAAGCACCCTCCCAATGTTGAGGGCATGTGGCCTGGTACGGTTCAGGAGGGAGGGGGGGCCGCACTCTCGTCCCCCCCTCTTTTCCTGCGGCCTGCCAGGTTGCGTGCTCGGATAAGGGTCTGGTATGGATTTTTGGGGGGACCCCACGACGTTTTTTTTTTTTTTTTTGGCGCGGGGTTCCCCTTCAGGTTTTTGGGGCTGTTGGATCTGGTGAGTGGGGACCCGAAAGGGGGTGCACAAAAGTCACAGGAATTTTTCGAGAGCACTCAAGTCACGGAATTGTTGAAACGTTGGATCTGAACAAAAAACTGTTTCACTAAAAAGTTTTTTCACATAAGTCTTTTCACTTTAAGGATTTAAATTGTTTCTTTGGACTTAATTGATTTCATTACGTTTATTGGCACTATTTTGATATTATGTAATGTCTTTTACTCATACTTACATGTGTTTTCTCTGCACGATGAGCAAAGGTTTATTTTGATGGTTTATTTTAGACCAGTAGTATGTATATATGGTATTGATATTTTCACTTAGTGGTGGCATAAGGTGTAAATTCACCACATTATTAGGGGCCTCAGGCCAGACCCTTTGAAGACATTGCTCATCTATTTATTCATTTATATCTGCTGATACACACGGGTGCATGGGGATATGTGTGTGTAGGTGCAGACACACATACCCTCACGGTAACTAAGGTTTTCTCTCCCTGGTAGGTACCAGTTACCTCCATTGGGATCTACTGAAGGAAACCATCTGGGTAACCACCCCTCCCATTTATTACCCTACAGGAAGCGCCACAATCCCTGGTAATATAATTCTAGTTAGTAGAGAATCCCTAGGGAAGCTCTTTTAAGGGAGGCAGCACACCTAAACTACTGTCCTAAGCGCAGCTCTTTGCATACAACTCCCCTTCAGGTCTGGTATGGAATTTAGGGGGAACCCCACGTCATTTTTTTTTTTAAATTTTGGCCAGGGTTCCCCTTAATATCCATACCAGACCTGAAGGGCCTGGTATGGAATTTAGGGGGACTCCCACGTCATTTTTTTTTTTTAATTTTGGTTCGGGGTTCCCCTTTGGGGAATTCCCATGCCGTTTTTATCAATGAACTTCTATGTGTATTGTCGGCAATGCAATAGCCGCGAGTAGTTTTAAATGAGTTTTTTCCTTCAAAATGTCATTTTGCTGTCAGACTGTTCTAAACACAGGAAACATGCGCCCCTTTACAGGCACACTATAGACACCCCCCAGGTACGAAATTTAAAGGGATATTACACTTTTATTGATTGACTTTAAGCATTATTAAAATCACTGCTCCTGAAAAAACGGCCGTTTTTAAAACTTTTTTTGCATTGATCCATGTCCCCTGGGGCAGGACCCAGGTCCCCAAACACTTTTTATGACAATAACTTGCATATTAGCCTTTAAAATTAGCACTTTTGATTTCTCCCATAGACTTTTAAAGGGTGTTCCGCGTGCCGCGAACACCCCAAATTGTTCGCTGTTCGGTGAACTTGCGAACAGCCAATGTTCGAGTCGAACATGAGTTCGACTCAAACTCGAAGCTCATCCCTAGTTGTTAGTACTGAAAAAACTCAAGGTTTCCTGGACTGATTAATTGCAGAGTGAACAGAGTTATTGTAGGCTAATTCAGCCAGAGGTAGTAGAGAAACCCAATCATCTTGGGAAAAACAGGATTAGCACCGTAAGTATTGCTCCAAAGTCTGGTTAGTTCGTTCAGTCTGACCATTAGTCTGAGGATGGTAAGCAGAAGAGTAGGAGAGGTCAATTTCTAGGGATCCACATAGAGCTTTCCAGAACTTGGAGGTAAATTGTACCTCTCGATCAGACACAATGTTTGCTGGTATGCCATGGAGCCTTATGATTTCTTTAATAAAAACTCTTGCAGTCTCTGAAGCAGAGGGGGTACCTTTCATGGGTAAGAAGTGGCTCATTTTGGAAAGTCTGTCGACCACTATGAAAATAGTGGTGTAGCCCTTAGATGGTGGTATTTCGACGATAAAATCCATGGAGATCATCCTCCATGGTCTTTCTGGAACAGGAAGAGGTCTTAGCAACCCCCACGTCCTCGTCTTGCTGCCTTTGTTTTGGATGCAGGTAGTGCATAATTCCACGTAGAGTTTACAATCCTCCCCTAGCTGAGGCCACCAAAATGTGCGTTGGAGCAGTTCGGAGGTCTTGTGTATCCCGAAGTGGCCAGCTAATTTGTGATCATGGCAAGATTTAAGAACAGCAACCCGTGTTTGTTGGGGTACAAAGATTTTATCCTTGTACCATAGTAATTCATCTCTGGACTGTAGCGTGACATCTGCTGGAAGGGGAGTTGCTGAAGACGCCTGTCTAATTTGAGACAGCAAGTCACCTTGGAGCATCAGAAAATTCCCAGGAGCAAGGATGGTGTCTGGAGAAGGAGGAACTTCAGGTTCACTGAACATCCGGGACAGGGCATCAGGTTTGGTATTTTTTGATCCTGGTTTGTAAGTGATGTGGAAAGTGAACCTGGTGAAGAAAAGTGCCCACCTGGCCTGGCGTGGTTTTAACCTTTTGGCAACCTTCAGGTACTCCAGGTTCTTATGATCGGTGTATACCAGAATAGGATGAGCCACTCCCTCCAGGAGGTAGCGCCATTCCTCAAGTGCGGCCTTGATTGCTAGTAGCTCCCTGTCCCCAACATCGTAATTTCTTTCGGGTTCTGTTAACCTGTGGGAGAAGAATGCCACTGGGTACAATAGGGCCTTGGGGCCCTGTCTCTGCGAGAGTACTGCTCCCACCGCTATCTCGGAGGCATCTACTTCCAATATGTAGGGTAAGGCCGGATCGGGGTGCTTCAGGACAGAGGCCGACATGAATTGGTCTTTCAGGGAAGTAAAAGCAGCTTGAGCTTCAGGAGACCATTGGAACCGGGTGCCTTGATGAGTCAGTTTTGTGATGGGAGTGATGATGGAAGAGAATCCCTTGATGAGTTTACGGTAAAAATTTGCAAATCCCACAAAGCGCTGTATTCCCTTTTTGTCTGTCGGAGCTGGCCATTCCAAGATGGCAGAGAACTTCTGTGGATCCATCTTGATGCCATCTATGGAAATAAGTAGACCCAGAAACTGAATTCTTTGGCGTTCAAATTCACACTTTTCGGGGTTGGCGTATAGGCCATGTTGGTGGAGCCGGGCTAGAACCTTCTTGACATGCTCTTGGTGGATAGTCAGAGAAGAGGAAAAGATCAGGATATCGTCCAGATATACTATGACGAACAGGTCAAGATAGTCTCTGAAAATGTCATTCACAAAGTGCTGGAAAGTGGCGGGAGCATTGCATAACCCAAAAGGCATCACCAGGTATTCAAAGTGTCCGAAGCGGGTGCGGAAGGCAGTCTTCCATTCGTCCCTGCTTCGGATGCGGTCTAAGTTGTATGCTCCCCAAAGATCAAGTTTGGTGAATACGGCTGCACTTCCCAACCTCTGGAATAGTTCGGGTACCAAGGGTAAAGGGTACCGGTTTTTGATTGTAATCTTATTAAGATCCCGGTAGTCTACGCAAGGGCGTAGGAAATGGTCCTTTTTCTCCACACAGAAGATTCCTGCCCCAGCTGGTGAAGTGGAAGGCCGTATGAACCCCTTTTCCAGATTCTCATCAATGTATTTTTTAAGTGTGGCAAGCTCCATCTCGGTTAAGGGAAAGATTCGCCCAAAGGGGACCTCTGCCCCGGGAAGAAGTTCGATTGGGCAGTCATAGGGTCTATGTGGGGGAAGTGTTTCTGCCCCTTTCCGACTGAACACATCCAGGAAGTCATGGTATGCTTCTGGAACGGTTTGGCAGTTTTCAACATCGGTTTCAAGACAAAGTAGGGGAGATGGAGTGGTAGTAAATCCTTGTAGACAATGTTGACGGCAGTAAGGAGAGGAAAAGCTGATGTTTCCAGTAGACCAGTCAATTTGTGGGTTGTGAGCTTTGAGCCAGGGCATACCCAGTATGATGGAAAAAAAGTTGTGACTCAATGATGTCCAGGCGGAGTACTTCTCGGTGGTTGCCGGAAATGATGGTGTCTAGAGGAACTGTCTCTTGTGTTACGGGCCCAGATTTGATAGCCGATCCATCGGTCAGGTGTACAGACAGTCCCTGTGCTCTGGGTCGTAGAGGGATCTGGAACTTGTGAGCAAATGATAAGTCCATAAATCCGCTACAGGCCCCGGAATCAATTATAGCAGTTGCCCGGATGTTCCCTCCTGGAAGCTGCAGAGAGATGGGAACAGCCAGGTGAGTGGCATGGTTAAACATAGCAGATAAGGAAGTTGAATAGAGGGTAGTATGCTTACAGGTCTTTGCCGGACAAGTCCTCACGTAATGTCCAGATTCCCCGCAATACAGGCAGAGGTTGTTAGCCCGCCGGCGCTGTCTTTCTTCAGGGGTGAGAGAAGGACGGATCAGGCCGAGTTGCATCAGTTCAGAAGTATCGGTAGAGGAGTGTGCAGGAGGGTTAGGTACACATGGTAACATCCATACTGGGCGAGAGGGACCAGTTGCGCGTTCAGCCCTGCGTTCTCTTAAACGTCTATCAATTTGAATTGACAGGTTGATAAGGTCTTCAAGTGTGGCAGGAATGCCTACCCGGGCTAATTCATCTTTTAATGGTTCAGAAAGTCCCATGCGAAACTGGTAGCGTAGGGTGACGTCGTTCCAGTTTGTGTCGGAACTCCAACGTCGGAATTCAGAGGCATAGTCCTCCGCCGCCCTACGGCCCTGCTGAAGTGAGAACAGTGCTGCTTCTGCGGTGGCTGCCTGTTGTGGGTCTTCATACAAGAGCGCCATGGCTTGGAAGAAGGTTCCCAAGTGGTCGAGGCAATTGTTCTTCTGCTCCAGAAGTCAATGGGCCCATGCCTGAGGTTCGCCTAGTAGGAGGGAGATGACAAACCCTACTTTAGTGGTTTCTAAAGAAAAAGTCCTGGGTTGTAATGCAAAGAAGCGTTCACAGGCATTACGAAATGCTCTAAACTTGCTGCGGTCCCCGGAAAACCTTTCTGGTGTAGGTACTTTGGGTTCAGGCGGCAGCATGACCACAGAGGGAGCATCAGATGGACCCGGAGCTGGATTAGAGAGAACTTGGACACGCTCCTCTAGTTGCTTATAACCATCTTGTAAGTCTTTGACAGCTTGTGTAAGTCCAGCTAGATGACGGCATAAGTCCTCCATGGGCGACGTCCCCTGCGTGGGCTCAGACATGGCTGTCCGGTACTGTCACGTACCTGGTAGGTGGAGCCCGGAATGCAGGGAATGGCCTCTCGTATACCTCTGACTCGGGAACCCCTGGTAGTGATGACAGGGGCTCGGGAGTGCGAAGGGGCACAAGTGCCTGACTGGAAGGCTGGAGCAGAGAGCTGAATCAGGTAGTCAGCTGGGAGGTGTCCTGTAGTCTGGCAGCAGGATGTAGACAGCAGGGAGGTGTCTTGTAGTCCCGCAGCAGGATGTAGACAGCTGGGAGGTGTCTTGTAGTCCAGCAGCAGGAGGTAGACAGCAGGGTACAGGCAAGCCGGGTCAAACACAGGCGGGCAGATCAGGTACAGAAGGTAAATCCGGGAGAGTAGTCAAAGTCCAAAAGCTGAGATCAGGGCAGGCAGAAAACAGAGTGGTCAAAGTCTAAAAAGCCGGGATCAGGGCAGGCAGCAAACAGAGTAGTCAGGAACAGTCCAACAGGTGTCAGGTAGAAAATGCAAGTAACAGGGCACAAGGGGTCTTCAGGAACGCTGTAGACCGGACAGCAAGGCAGCAGTGGAACAGTCCTCTTTAAATAGCCTCTTTGGCGCCAAGTCCTGTCACAGGGCGCCGCTATTGGCGCTATTGCGCATGCACGTACGTCCGTTCGTGCTATTGGCGCTATTGCGCATGCGCGCATGCTCGTTAGCGCTATTGGCACTATTGGCGCTATTGCGCGCGAGCGCCGGATGGCGCTTCTGTGCACAGGCATTCCTTTAAACTTCAGTTTGCTGAGATATTTGCAAGAGGGCTTTTCCTGACAACTATATTGCCCAAATGTTTGATGAAATAAAAAAGATGATCTTATGCCAAGTACATGGATACCAAACACGACATGCTTTAAAAATTTTAGGGCAGTAATTTTAGCAGTAGACCTCCTCTGTAAATCTAAAGTGGTAATCTGTAAAGGATTTTAAAGGCTTTTAAAAACGTATGTAATTTGTCGCCGCTGCACGTTTGTTTCGCCATATATGCTCTTTTATTTAACTGTGGTGGTGAAATCACCTCCTACAACTCAGGAGTCACGGCTTTACGTATCATGGGAGCAAACACTGTTGCTGTCAGAATAAATAAACCCATGCTGCAGCTGAATGGCGTACCTGCTAAGCAAATGATGGTTAACAATAAAACAAAGTAACATTACAGTAAAACAGTAAGACAATACCATATCTGCAAAGCAAATACAATAAAAAATAGTAAAAATAAAACATTACAGTTCTAAAATACAATAGAGAGAGAACAATAGATATAGAACAATAGAGAGCGAACATAAGAGAGGGAACAATAGAGAGAGAAGAAAAATAAAACCACTATTTTTGGCTTTTTTATTTTTATTTTTTTGTGTTTTTTTTGCACTTTTATATAAACTGTAAACTGTAAACGTTCCAGATTAGGGTCTCTCAAAATGTGATGGCCATCTCATCTTTCGGGATCCTGTGTAAGTGTGCCCTAGGACTGTGCAATGCTGTACCCTACACTAATACTCCTCTAGTGTGTGGAAGCTTTTAAAACAGTCACCGATGCAGAGACCAGGTTGGTCAGGACAGGAGGGACAATAAAAGCGGGTGTCACGCCTAAATCCGTGTTTTCTGCAGACACAACATCTTCTTTGGGGAATTCTTTAGGTAGGGGTATCAGGGAGGACATGCAGAAAATGCCTCTCATGCATCCGGCTCACTGCATTTGCGTTGGGAAGGTGGGCCACAGCACCGTCTGGGAACAGAAGGGCTGTGGTGATCTCTTCCTGGAATTTAAGGAAGGATCCAGTTCGTCCTGAAGCTTTGTATAGCACATAAGCATTCAGCAGAGCCAATTGGAATAAATATACAGACACTTTTTTGTACCAGCGTCTGGCCTTATGGGCAATTAGGTACGGCACCAACAACTGGTCGTAGATGTCCACCCCTCCCATGTTAAGGTTGTATTTGTGGACAGAGAGGGGTTTCTCCACAACACCAGTCGCCGTAGGAATTTGGACAGTCGTATCTGCGTGAAGGGAGGGCAGAACGAAAACATTCCGTGTATACCTCCACTTCACTGCTAACAAATTATTACATTTCAAGCAGGCTCTCTCCCCGTCTAAGTCAGGATTCTACAAGCTGTTGGGGGAAGCCCCGGTGATTAGATCGCATGGTGCTACATGTGCCAATTCCACAATCAAAAAGGTGACTAAAAAGCGGCACGCTTGTGTAATAATTGTCCACGTACAAGTGGTACCCCTTTCCGAATAAGGGTGACACCAAGTCCCACACAATATTACCAGCGCTCCCTATGTAGTCTGGGCAGTTCTCTGAGTTCACATGACTATCTCTTCCCTCGTAAACCATAAAACTATATGTATAGCCTGTTGCCCTGTCACAGAACTTGTACATCTTGACCCCATATCTGCCATGCTTGCTGGGAAGATACTGTTTGATAGACAAGGGGCCAGAAAACTTAAATAGAGACTCATCAACGCAGACAACTTGATCGGGAGTAAACAAGGCTGCAAACTGCTCGTATCGTGTCCTGGTCATGGTGGCAAAGAATACGGGCATATGGTGAATTGGGTCAGTGGACCAATATGACGCAACTCGCTTTTTTTAACTATGCCCATGAGTAGGGATAGGCCCAGGAAGGTCTTAAATTCGGAGACCCTAATAGGTCTCCAATCTCTGGCAAGGCCCAACTGGGGATTAGCGGCAATGAACTGACCAGCATACAAATTGCTTTGGCCCACAACAGATCTATAGAGATCTTCCTTGAAAAACAGCGAATAAAAATCAAGTGACGTAAAATCAATTGTTTCCACCTAAATTGGCCAGTGAATGGGGGAAGTACGGGTGCTGCAGAAGTGGTGGGCTCCCAATTTGGATTGGGAAATGCAGCAGGAAGGGCACTATGGGCTCGATGGACCTGTGTTTGTCTTCTTGGTGGACTCTACTTGTGCTAGCCACCTCACCAGCTTGAACCGCACTTATGGGACTCGCCACGTCACCAAGTGTGACTGCAGTGCTGGATGTATGACCAGGATGTACTAGGTCGCTGGTGCTTGCCAGTTCACCAGAAGGATGAGCAGCACTGGTACTGGCTCTCTGCTCCATACGAGAGCCCTGCGGTTCTTGCACTTCAACAACAGCAGAAGAACTGGGTCGGGTACGCCTGACCTTGGCAGGGACCACTACTTCATCATCAGAGCTATCTGTCAGGGTGCCGCTGCTGTCTTCTGGTTTGTATTCTGAGCTTGAATCGGACAGATGGGTGACTTCCTCTTCACTCTCATCTGTGAGGCTCAGAAACGTGCAGGGCTCTTCACTAGTGTACCTTCGATTGGACATTTTGGCCTCTAAATTTAGAGCACCTGACTGTCAGCGATTGCTTCAAACGCTACCAAAAAAACTGTTATGCCCCGTACACACGGTCGGATTTTCCGATGGACAATGTCCGATCGGAGCGTGTTGTCGGAAATTCCGACCGTGTGTGGGCGCCATCGGACATTTTCCATCGGATTTTCCGACACACAAAGTTGGACAGCAGGAGATAAAATTTTCCGACAACAAAATCCGATCGCGTCAATTCCGACCGTGTGTGGCCTGTTCCGACGCACAAAGTGCCACGCATGCTCAGAAGAAATTCCGACACGGGACAGCTCGTTCTGGTAAACTTAGCGTTCGCAATGGATACAGCACTTTCGTCACGCTGCAATGTAAAAAATGGTTTAATACAGCGCACTCTCTTCTTCTTTATAATGTGACAAGAATTAAGTAGTTTTGCTGCTCATATTCACACACACTTCTCACAAACTTTTATTTGTGTTTTTTTAGTGGGATTCCCTCAATATATTGTTATTAGTTGTCACATCTGACAGTTTTATATTTTTTATGTTTTTTTTATTTTGTTTTTAAGCCTTTTTTTTCCTTTAATGTTTGTATTTTTTCCAAGGCTGATCTTTGTTCAATGTTATTTTTATTTTTACTCCAGAATATTTTTGTGTGTGTGTTTTGTGTGTCAAGTTACCCCAACACCATTGATATCTTTTATTATTTAATCTCAAGGAGATTGTTTGGTGTTGGTGTCCCTTGTTCATTTCACATTGAATATTAGAAATGTACCTGAATCCTCACAAACAAACTGTCATTTTTGAAGTAAAACACATAGGAGAGTATAATTCAAAACAAAAATCCTTTATTAAGGGATCAGAACCAAACAAAGAGGAAGGCAACACTGGATCAACAGGAGAAATTAGCGAAGCCTGGGACCCCCACGGCAGACATCAATTCTTCAACATCAAAATTGGTGGCCTGAGGAGTCCATATGTAAGGGAGTGCAGTCTGGTCCAGAATTCGAAGAGATCCGGATAGCAGCAGATGACATCTGTGTCCCCAGGCTGTGGTACCACAAGAGGCTGCATTTTTTGGCCGACCAGACTGGACCCAGGCCAATCACTGTCTGGTCTTCCTTTCACACTTCCTTCCGGGCTGTGGCTGTGCAGTTGGAGATGTGGCAGGAGGAGGAGTAGGACCTGGAGGAGGAGGAGGAGGACTGGGGGGACCTGGAGGAGGACTGGAAGGACCTGGAGGAGGACTGGGAGGACCTGGAGGAGAGGGAGGAGGAGGAGGACCATCCCAAAGCTGTGTGTGAGGTGTAATTTGGCCCCTCATACCTTTCTCCAGAGCCTCTGATATGAGGGCCTCACACATGGCTTTTTGGCCCTCCTCCATCCTCTGCATTTTATATGCTATGAAGGCAGCAATGTTCTCCTGCCTGGTCTGTGGTGCTCCCAGGACCTCTGTAGCCCTCCAAAAGAATCTGATAGCCGCCTCCTCTAGGGCACTCGTCCTACTGCCACTTTCTCTTTTCAGGGGGGGTGGAGGGACCTTGATATCAGCCAGCCGGCTCGGCCCGGCCACCTCCTGGCTGAGACTTCCCTGTGTATGAAAAAGGGACATAGTTGTAATGTTTTGCATCATCAATCACAATCCTAAATTAGTACTCCAAACTAACATCTAGTTAACATCATTGATTGGACAAGCAGAAATATTTAGAGGAATGCTATACCTGGCTCAATCTGGGCTCCTCCACATGCGGCCTGGAAGGCCCAGGTTGGGCGTCAGAAGCCTCAGCCGGGGGGGAAGGAAGCGTGGAAGGAAGACTGGAGAGGGATGGCCTGGGTTCAGTCTGGCCTGCCAGAAAGTGCAGCCTGTCGTAGTACAACATCCTGGGGACATAGATGTCACCTGCTGCTCCGGATCTCTGTGAATCCAGGACTTTCTTGCGCTCCCTCAGATATGTGCTCCTCAGGCCACCAATGAAAATCTTTAAATAAGTGATGTCTGCCGTGGGGATCACCTGCTTCACAATTTCACACAATTGCTCCAGTGCTGCCTTCCTCTTTGCTTGGTTCTTGAAATGGGGGTGGGTAATCTCCCACAGACAGGGCAGCTCACTTAGCATATCAATGAATAGTGACATGAAGTCAGTATGTCTCATTAAGATATCCATGTTCACTGCAAGACACAACACAAGACAAAGCCTAATGTCAGACAAAACTCTCCTAATCTTGTTACAATATAGGCCTCAATCTAGAAGCAGTATAGGCACAAGTTTGTCTCTTACCTTCGTTCTTACGATCGGCGCGTCCAATGCTCCTTCCTCCGCTCACAGATCGTACGTAATACGCACGCGTGTTACGCTTTATACACACTGCGCATGCGTGTAACTCCGCCCGCCCCTGACGTTCTTTCTAGTCTATTCCCCGCCCCTTTTCGTTCGGCGCAGTGGGTGAAGAGCATGATGGCAGAGTTACAGCAGGTGCGGGCTAATTATAGCAACGAGGAGGAGGAGGAGGAAAGGCCGGATCCAGGCACGTCCCGATCCAGAAGGAGACGTTTTAAGGCCACAAATATGTCGTTTGGGGAGATGTTGGAGATGGTACACATCATGAGGAAGTCCGACTATGACGGAAAATATGGGCCTTACCCCAACCCCAACATTCGAAAGGCAAAAATCATTGGTAAAGTGGTCAGGAGTCTAGAGCGGAATTTCGGGGTACGAAGGTCTAAAGATCAGCTCAGGAAGCGGTGGTCGGACCTGAAGTTGAGAGAGCCAGAGCAGTACCAAAAGATCCGGAGAGTGCTGCAAAAAAGTAAGTAGTTGTGCTGTGTTCCTATTCTTTCTGTCTTTATTACGTTCGTTCTGCTCCATATGCTTTTATTAATTGTAACGTTTAAAAGGGCAACTTTAATGTTCATGGGCCCATTATTCGTTCGTATCAAACATTTTTATTTCGGCCTCTAGAACACCATTGTTTAGGCCATATGCATTTTCTCACATTTTTTGGGGCCTACTTGGATGCCAAAGATTTGTTTGTGTAGATGGGTTTGTTACTAGAATGAAATGACAACTAGATTGTGTGTAAAGAGAGGACACTGAGCAGCTGTTTTCACATCTGGACACTGGAGCACTAGTGTGGGACCCCAGAACACCATTTTTATTAGGGGGGGCACACAGGTGCTCCAGTGTATACTATAGGGGGGGCTACATCTGTGAAGCTTGTACCAAACAGGTAAAGTATTGCAGCTTGACAAAGGGCAATAAAAAAAATATACATCTTGGAACTCGGCTAAAATAGACAATTGTACCCCACTTCCAAGCAATGTTTCCTATTTCTAGTTCTGCCATCAAATATCTGTGTGCTAATTATACCATTTTTGTTTTACATAGGGGAGAAAAGACTCGGAGGACACCCCTCATCCGAGGAGACCACAGACCCCCCACCTATGGAAGAAGGTGAAATACCCCCAAACGAAGAAGAAGAGCAGGAGGAAGAAGAAGACGTGGTGGAGATTGGCACCACAACAGGTGAGTGTCTGCGACCACAGGCTCAGGTAAAAGAGATGGATGGTGGCAGATTTTTGAGACCTTTTTTTTGTTCTTTATCTCTTTTTAGGTGATCGTGATGTGAGGGATCCTGAACGCTTTACTTCAGAAAGTGCCCAGATACTTATCGGGGAGATCATGGGGTGTAATCTCCAATTGCAAAACATCCAGAACCAAATCAGTGATGTTATTAAAAAAAATAATAACATCATTGATGTTTTGGGGCGAATTTAAACCCCACAAAATCACCCGTTTTCTTAATGTGGTCCAATCTTCAAAAAATTTTTAAAATGTTTAGAAAAGCCAAATTTGGAGGATGCACACAGTGTGCCAACATGTGCTATCTGCCATCACGGGAGATCAATGGACGCGTTTTGGGGGTGCAACACCTTCCTCAATTATAAAGTCGCATTGAGGAAAGGCTTTCTCCCCCAAAACACGTCCCTTGATCCCCCCTGATGGCAGATAGCACATGTTGCCATTCGTAAATTGGTGTGCATCCTCCAAATTTGGCTTTTCCAGGGGTGATTTCCCCCCATCTGAACGCTAGATCAAACCCAGTTCCTAAATACTGATGTCTGATCTAGCCTTCAGGTTTTACCTAATGTGAACTTTGTAAGTTCAAGTTTTTTGGCTTTCTTGTTGTTTTTACACAGGCCTGTTTTATCTGAAATGGATATTTTGATTTTTCATAATGCTACTGCAAACATTGTTATACAACAAACATGTTGGTTTGTTTTAAAAACCTTTGGTAAATGCGCATGTGATTGTGCGGGTATAAAAAAGTGCCTTACTCAAGAATGTGTGGATTATTGTCTCAACACTACAACACTTTTGGGGTGATGTAATTGTTGTTTTATGCACAAATGGGGGTTATTTCCTAAGGGCAAATCCTCTTTGCACTACAAGTGCAGGTTCAGTGCAGTTGCAAGTGCACTTGTAGTGAAATGTGTTTTTGCATTTAGGAAGTACCAGCCAACACTGTTTTTTATAAGGTTACCCAATCACGACATTTTCTGCACTCAACACATTTCTGGCAGGGTCAGCTAAAACAAACACAAGCAGTAAATGTCCACCAAGAATTTCTTTTGGTTGAAAAAGGTGTCACAGATTGTCTGGCATATTGATAGCCCCCCTACCCGCAAAGAACTCCAGGTATCGTAACCGGACATCACGGGCATTCAGGGAGGGCAAGCCAGGACGGTCGCTTTCAAGTGCCGTCATTGTTGATGTATTTGGGATTCCGGCCTCAGGCCCAACTGAGCCAGCATAGTTGGCTGAATGTTTTTGTAGAAAATTATGGAGAACACAGCAGGCAAGTATTATATGGTTCAGTTTATACTCTGCCATATGGATGGGTGTCATAAATAATCGGAACCGGCTGGCCAGGATTCCAAATGTGTTCTCCACCACTCTTCGGGCTCTGGCCAGCCAGTAATTAAAAACCCTCTGTTCCGGGGTGAGGGTCCTCATCGGGAATGGCCGCATCAGGTGGTCCCCCAGCGCAAATGCTTCATCAGCAACGAACACAAATGGGAGACCTTCAACATTGTCCTCTGGAGGTGGCAAGTCCAAGCTGCCATTCTGGAGACGCCTGTAGAACTCCGTCTGGGCGATGACTCCACCATCGGACATCCGGCCATTCTTCCCCACGTCCACATACAAGAAGTCGTAATTAGCCGACACCACCGCCAACATCACTATACTATTAAACCCCTTGTAATTATAATAGTACGACCCCGAGTTGGGTGGTGGGACAATGTGGACGTGTTTCCCATCAATTGCCCCTCCGCAGTTAGGAAAGTCCCACCGCTGGGCAAAGTGGGAGGCCACAGTCTGCCATTCCTGTGGCGCGGAAGGAAACTGTTGAGGAAAAAACAATAAACATTACTATTTTTTCACAGAAACCTGGCAAGCAGATTAGACACAAACATTATGGGTCAACCTCCAGATAGCATTTATTAAGGGGAATTTAACAACAACAAAGTATAAGGTACACCTATCATATTCCCCCTCCCCCCCTCATGGGCCATTTCTAACATTATAGGGGGGGGGAACTCTTGGACAGGTAACCCTCTTCACTTCATTGAGAGATGAATGCCTAAATACAGGGTATTACTTGGAACAGCCCCTCCTTAGTTACACTATTGGCAGCCCACTGGACAGGTAAGAAGTGTCATAATACAAAGATATAAATACACACTGTACACATTTGAGCACATTTGGACATTCTGCTATTACCTATCAAGATCATAATAGGATACAAGAACTTTAAACAGTACCATTGGAAAGTATACAGGCAGGCCCTTGCACTACATGCTTTGGGGAATTAATCCATAAATCTGAGCACTAAAGAGATGGGTATAGTGTGTATGGGTTTGGCAAAGTCAGCAGATAGATGATTGAAGATAGAGAATTGGGATCAGCTGACTTAGCAGTTGGGGGAGGGAGGGTTACAAAAAATTTGGGGACACCACAAAAAAAAGCCTCTGCCACTCTGCCTGAATTTAAATCAAAAATAACATTTCAAAACATTTTAGGGGGTGTTTGGGGTAAAGCACTACTATGGAACTGATAAAATACATTGTTAAGTGAATACATGAGGTGAATATAGAGCAGGAGACACCATGCTGGGGAGGTTATTGAAGGGCAAATATGTATGAAGGACCTAAAATAATAATTACATAAAAATCCAGCATGCATGAGGACAAAGGGGACATTCACAGCATATTACAATCATGGTAATTATGGAATGAGGGAAGAAATACAATATATTATCAAACATTCAATACAATAAAATGTGATATAAAAGGATAAAAATCTTACCTTCATATACTCCTTCTGCAGGACCTGGATGATGGCAGAACAGGTCTCTGGGATAATGATCCCCAGAGCCTGGGGGGAGATGCCTGTCGAGAACTTCAAGTCCTGCAGACTTCTCCCTGTGGCCAAATACCGCAAGGTAGCGACCAACCTCTGCTCCGGAGTGATGGCTTGCCTCATGCAGGTATCCTGCCTGCTAATATAGGGGGTCAGCGAAGCCAACAAACGGTGAAATACAGGGTCCGTCATCCTGAGAAAGTTCCTGAAATCATCAGGATTATTCTCACGGATCTCACGGAGCAAAGGCATATGACAGAACTGGTCACGCTGAAGCAACCAATTCTTGGTCCATGAACTCCTCCCCACCCTGTTCATGGACTGGACTTGTGTCAAGGTCAGGACCCCAACACCAAGCCCCCGCACAGCACGAACTCTACGAGGAGTACGCATACGAAACATGGCTAGAAAACGGTCGGCTGCTCAGAACGAAGTAACAGAACGCACTGAAGAACAGCAAGGCCTGTGAAGAGTGACCTGAAAAACAGCAACGAGCGGACAAGATCGCACAGAAAACTCCAATACGAACTGACTGCACGCACTGAAGAGCAGATACAAACCCACAAGCACAAACTGAATGGCAGAAAACGATCTGAAAGCCACGAGTCTGAAAAAGCGCGAATCGTCTCTCACCAAACTTTTACTAACACGAGATTAGCAAAAGGAGCCCAAAGGGTGCCGCGCTTGGTTCTGAACTGGCCTTTTCTAGTCTCGTCGTACGTGGTGTACGTCACCGCGTTCTTGGCGATCGGAAATTCCGACAACTTTGTGCGACCGTGTGTAGGCAAAACAAGTTTGAGCCAACATCCGTCTGAAAAAATCCTAGGATTTTGTTGTCGGAATGTCCGAACAAAGTCCGACCGTGTGTACGGGGCATTAGCGTTCGCAGGGACCAGGCTGGACTCTGCGAATGCTGCAGTTATGTGTTTAGTGTTTTGTAAGTGACAGTAATCGATTGATACTGCACATGGGTGGCTGGGCTGGGCGGAGGGGGCTAAGCGCAGGTGTTAGCAGGTATCTGGGCTGATCACGCTAATGCTGCGTTTTTGGAAACCCTAAACTATTGGGGACGCTAATATAGTTCTGATCAGATCAAAGATATCGATCCATTCAGACACTATTCTACTAAGGGAGGTGTATGGTGCGTGTGTGGGTATTAGCGCTACTGGCACTGATGCTGCCTGGGGTGATGCAGACCCTAACTGACACTAAAACCTAACTGATATCACCCGCTGGGTGATCAGGGGGTTAAACCTTTTATTAGGTAATATACAGAGGGTGCCCTGACGCTATAAAAATAATGACTAACTAGCCAGCGTCACCCGTGACACTAATACAGTGATCAATGGTGACAGGGGGTGATCAAGGGGTTAAACCTTTATTAGGTGGATTTAGGGGGGCCTCTAGACCTATTTGGGCTTACTACTATGTAACCTAATGCTGATTATTGTCACAAATTACACCAGTACAGTGATCAAAGAAATATATGAACACTGCACTGGGTGACACTGTGACAGGGAGTGAAGGGGTTAACTGGGGGGGCGATTGGAGGGTGATCGGGGGGGTGACAAGTCTACCTACGTGTACTGTGTCAGTGTAGTGTTGGTGCAACTTACTGTGAGATGTCTTCTCTCCTCTCTCTGGAACAGTGTCATGAAAGACGTCCTGTTGTTAGAGCCGGTGGATGCGTGAGGGTGCGTGCTAGCACGAACGGACGTGTGAGTGCACGCTAGCACGAACGGACGCATGCGGGTGCACGCTAGCACAAACGAGTATGTGCGGGTGCGCGATAGTGCGAGCGGGCACGTACGATCGGTACGCGCAGACGAGCAGTGTGACAGTGTTTGGCGCCAGTGGACTTATTTAAAGGAGCCTGTCAGCATGCTTTCTTGCTGTCCGGTCTACAGCGTTCCCTGTGACCCTAAGCTACCAGTGTTCCTGTCTACCTGATTCCTGTTACTTGGCCTGCCCCTGACTACTCCTGTTTGCTGCCAGTTCCTGATCTCGGCTAGTCTGACTATTCTCCTGCCTTCTCCTACGGTTGTTTGCTGCCCGTCTGTTGCCGACCCGGTCCGTACCCTGACTACTCTTCTGCCTCTGTTTGGTACCTGTTCTGCCTGATTAGTTCTGACCTGGCCTGTCTGACCTCACTAGTGCTCCAGTTGAACTACAGAAGACCTCCCTGCTGCCTGCTGTTCCTGAGTTCCTGTCAGCTACGGTACTTCTCCGCACAGTCGGCTGTTCCAGTGTCCCTGCCAGAGTTCCAGTGCATCTCCCTACAGTCAGTTGTTCCAGTGTTCCTGCCAGAGTTCCAGCGCATCTCACTACAGACTGCCGTTCCAGTGCTCCAGTGAAACTACAGAACACCTCCCTGCTGCCTGTTGTTCCTGAGTTCCTGCCAGCTTCAGTACTTCTCTGCACAGTCAGCTGTTCCGTGTTCCTGCTTGCCCCGCTCCTGCTGCACCAGAGGTCCGGACCAGCTCTACACCTGCCACTTGCCAAGCAATTGTGGCCCCCTGTGCTCTTGAGCACCTGTTTCCTCTATCAGGGGTTCTTGAGCCAGAGGCACACGAGAGGCTACTTCCTGCATTTTGGGCTCCGTCATCAGGTAAGTGACAAACGGAAAAGAGTTTCACGAGGGGAGATGACATCACTTCCCCTGCCTGTGTTTATACTTACATAGGCAGGGGAAGAATGTCATCCGCCAGAACCGATCACCAGGTCCAGGCCAGAAATCATTGGTCTGGGCCTGGAGACTGATCGGTTCTGAAGCAAATCCGATTGTCGCGGCCGCCTAGGGGGCGCGCGCACGTGCCCCCTAGGCAGCCGCGTGCCCAACATAGAGTAAAGTCGCTTCACTCAGCCAGTACAACTGTGGCAGATGGTCCGGAATTGATTAAACTGGATTTAAACCCAATCACTAAAATCTCTGAAAAAGTTTTAACATGTTAATGGCAGAGTAGATATTACATAGCAATGATATAGCATATTCAAATAGCCTTCTGAAACCATTCAGATGTTTTAGAGGGCTGTCTGGGATCAAGTTGTTTTCAAGCTCTCATTTTAAACCTGCAGCTTTAATGAAAACGGATACTTGGTCATCCTGCAATGAAGGTCCCTGTTCAGGCACTTCCTGGTATTGGATGACAAAAGTCTCCCGATGGTGTTCCTGCATTGCCACCCTGTTACATATACTCTTGGCTGAGACTACAAGCACACATCCTGCAGGCATGGTCCAACATTGTCACCATCAGGAAGTCGGTGTATGTTAATAGTGTGCAGCTGATGCTGGAACAAGTGCATGTTGAGTTGCTGGCTACAGTGGCTACAGGAAATTAACACCACTAAGATGTAAAAAAAAAAAGATGTAAAAAAAGGGTAAAAAAAAGACGTAAACCAAATACTGAATGTCAGTTAGGGTGTAGATCTCTAAAAGCCAGTTAAGGTGTAGATCTCTAAATGTCAGTTAGAGTGTAGTAATGAACTTGTGCCTGGGCTTGCCCCACAGATTATACTTACCTTCCCTATCATTTCCTCCAGCTACTGGGAAAAAAAAAACCCAATGTAAGATATAACCTAAAATGCAGAACCATTCATCAAGCTTGAAGCATTTCAGACTTGAAGGTTGCCATCTGTGCAAGAGCTGGACATCATGCCTTGTATAGCCTAAATATTGAGGAGTAATGAAATAGCATATCCAACCACTTAAGTCATAGATAAATCTGAAACAAATCATATATCATATATAATGAAATAGTGCTTGTCTGCTTCAGGTTCCTCTCAATGAGTTAATGTACCTGAATGCCTCAATCTGGATCTGCCTTCTTTTCAGTAGAGTACATCCCTAGCCCGAGGTGAGACTATTCATTTGTTCATAGATGGTGTATTCAGACTTACATAGGCTTTTTAATCAACCAGAGACAAGCTGAGCTATGTGGGATTAATGAGTCAAACTAATGCAGATGGCTGTTTGAGAAAAAAATCTTAATAATTTAGTCAATGAAAAAAAGGCAGACTTTCTTCTTTCATATCTATGTTGTGTCTTATGCCAAGTGTAATGTTGGTATGTATCCATACTCCTTTCACCCTTGACAGGAACTGCTCATATTTTTGGCAGAGATAAGTAAGAAAAAAATGAGAAATTAAAACGCTCTCAACATTAGTCCATTGTGCTACATGCCAAATTAAACTTGTACTGTCCTTCCCCTGGAAAGGAGGTTAAGTAACACTTTCAAACTCCTCGATAAATGTATTATATTTTCAGAAGTGTTGCTATGGTATTTATTCATTTACAAGAACAGTAAAAAAGATTTGGTTAAAGGGAAGGCAACATTTTAGAATAGCATTGTTATTTACTGGACCTTGAAAGCTGACGTTTATCTGTAAATGCAGTTCAATTTGTATGAAGTTCTGGCAAACACTACTTGTAATATAATAAAACCCCAACTTAATTGCCTAAAAACTATAACCCTTTTTGTGAAACACACAAACAAATGCTTGCTGTACATATAGGGAGTGATTTACGACAGCCGTGCGCCATCAGTAGGGTCGCACGGCAAGGTGCAATGTACATTTTCATATTTACGAAATGGTGCACCGGTAACAGAGCTCGAATCCCCCATTTACTATAGCGATCTCAGCGCACGGGAGAATGTTTTTTTTTTTTTTCCAGATTGTTATTTATTGTAAATAAAAAAGTCATAGTACAACATAGTGATACAGATTGATAACATACAAGGAGTATTAAAATGCAGTAGTATAGGGTGCTTCATACAGTAATCATCCGTATTGTATTATCTGCTCTGAAGAATGCAACTTAGGTACTGAAGTACAGTAAAACAGTAAGTAATTAATGATAAACGAGTAATGAACCATCAAACACTGGTATCTATATCTTGACTTAGTATAGTGAATACATCGTATTAACTGGGGTCTTTGTGGGGTTTTGTGGGGTTTTGTGTGTTTGAAGGCGTAACCTAATGTAATGGTGTGTTCTATAGTGTTTGTCTGGCTTCATGTTTTTGAATCAGTAATCTTTCTACTGCTGTAGTAAAAGATCTGGGATCTCCTGGTGTTATGTCTATGGTTGAGACAGTGTGTAGGATCATTTAGTCGTAAGCTAAATTGTTTTTCGTGTGTTTGGGCTCGATGTGTTATCTGTGAGTGGAGTTCTGTTGATGATGTGGTGTTGCCTCTAAATAGGTTAATGTGTGATAGGATTGCGGTCACCGGACCACTAGCAATCCTTTAAGAGGCTGATCATAAAGGCATAAAAATGATTTGGAGTGGGATACGGAAATTGTGGGCTTGGGATGAGTAGATACAGTGAGAAGGTCTATAGTGGGCAGGCGGGAGTGGACGTGTCATCTTTGGCTTCGTGCAGCTACCCTGTGGATGGGGAAGGAGCGAATCGAAGAGTAGGATAGAAGGAGTAGTGAGGGTATGGGAGTTAGAGGGGTAGAATAGATTGTGATGTTTCCTCCTCCGACTAAGCTCGGAAAGACAGTGTGAGCCTTTAAGACATTAGATCAGTGTATTCGTCTGTTGTTAGGAAATGATGCCAGCATGACCAGGTATTCCTGAATTTGGTTGGTGTATCTTTGGCTTGGTGGATCAGTTCCTCCATTTCAGCTACTTTAGTTATTCGTTTGAGCCAATCGGCTATAGTAGGGGGTTTGGATGACTTCCAGAGCGTCGGTATGCACATTTTTGCCGCGTTTATCAGGTGCAGAGCAAGGGAGCGGTGGTATTCCTTTTTTGGGATGGAGGAGTGATGAAGCAGCATTTGGGCTGGGGTGAATTCGATTTGGTAGGTTGTTATGTTAGAGGTGATGCGATGGACCTCTTTCCAGAAAGGTTGGATGGATGGGCAGGACCACCATATGTGGAGAAGGGAACCTTCTCCCTCTGAGCATCTCCAACAAGTGGAGGGGACTTTGGGGGAAATTTTGTGAAGTTTAAGTGGGGACTTGTACCACTTAGAGAATACTTTGAAGCCATTTTCTTGCGTCGACACGTTAATAGATCCCTTGTGGATATAGGTGTATATGTTTTCCCATTCTTCTTCTGATAGGTCCAGTTCCAATTCGCTTTCCCAACTGCGAGTGGCTATGTTAGATTTAGGATTGTGGTCAGAGAATAGGAGAGCATATATCTCTGAGATCACATGTCGTTGTGGCTCCGTCTGGGTACACAATGTTTCAAAAGGTGTGAGTGGTCTGGAATAGTTGGAGCTCTCGAGAGAGTGATTAATAAAGTGTCGTATTTGAAAGTATGTCCATAACGGGAAGGGACGTCCAGATGTATGCGTGGGTAGATTAGAAATGGTTCGAAAGGTTCTTCCGGAGAAGAAATGTTCCGCACGCGGATCAGTATGGGGCCAATAGTCCGCAAGGAATGTAGCCGAGAGACCCGCTGGGAACTCTGGGTTGTTTCGGAGTGGTGTCATTGGGCCTGGAGTGGAGGAAACGTGATGTTTACGGCACGTTATTTTAAAGGAGTTTAGAGTGGTGGAGATCAGGGGGTGTTGGTTGCAGGCCAGAGGAATCTTTGTCTGGGAAATCCAAGGTAGTTGTCGGATAGGGATTGGGGAGAATTCATTCTCAATTTGTATCCAGGCTTTTGTGTGGGTGTGTACATTCCAGTCGACAATTCTTGATAGTTGGCAGGCCCAGTGATATTTAGTAATGTCGGGTAGGGCTATGCCTCCTTTCAATTTGGGTAATGTTAACCTAGCAAAGCTGAGTCTAGGGCGATCCTTGCCCCATATGAAGCTGCTGCATGCCTTGCGGTACGAGGCAAAGAAGGCTTGTGGTAATTTTATGGGGACTGTTTGCAGGACATATAATATTCTCGGTAGAATGTTCATTTTAATTACCGATGCCCTCCCAAACCAAGAAAACATTCCTGATGACCAGGACTTTAGGTCTTTTTGAATATGTTGGAGAATCGGTAAGTAATTTTTGGAATAGAGATCTGAAAGGTGAGCCGGTAAGCGGATCCCGAGATATGTAATTGCATCTCGGTTCCATCTGAAGGGGAAGTTAGATTGACAGGTTGTAAGGGTCTCTTTTTGTAAAGAAATGTTTAGGGCTTCCGATTTTGCAAAGTTAATCTGTAGGTTGGTTAGGGAATTGAAAGTGGCAAAATCCTTAAGTAAGTTGGGTAATGTGATGTGTGGATCTGTCAGGAACAGGAGGATGTCATCTGCAAAGGCAGACAGCTTGTATGTATTATTGGAGACGGTCACTCCTTTGATGTCTGGATTAGACCTTAGTCGCTGGAGGAGTGGTTCCAGCGTGAGGACAAATATTAAGGGTGAAAGTGGACATCCCTGGCGTGTCCCGTTTGATATGGAGAAGGCATCCGACAGGTGACCATTGACCCGGACCTGTGCTGTTGGGGCAGCGTATAGTGCCATTATAAATTGCAGCATGCGGTCTCGTATTCCAATAGTTTTAAGCACTTCCGACATGTAATCCCATGCCAACCTGTCGAATGCCTTCTCCGCATCCAGAGATAGAAAAAACCCTTGTTGTTGGGTAGAAGTTAACCATTTATGAATATTGATTGCCTTGATCGTGTTGTCTCTCGCCTCTCTACCAGGTATAAAGCCTACCTGGTCCAAGGAGATGAGTTTGGGCAATAGGGGCAAGAGACGGTTAGCCAAGATCTTGGCGTAGATTTTCAGGTCCACGTTTAGCAAAGAGATTGGGCGGTAATTAGTGACAATGGATGTGTCTTTGTTGGGCTTAGGTATTACCGTTATGTGTGCTGATAGTAAGTCTCTAGGTGGGGGGTTGTCAGGAGATAGTGAGTTGAATGCAGTCAGGAAGTGTGGTCTAAGAATGTCAATGAAAGTTTTATAATAGCCTGTTGTCAGTCCGTCTGGACCGGGGCTTTTGCCTGGTTTCAGATGTTTGAGTACAATGTCCATTTCAGCTGGTGAAATAGGCTGTTCTAGGTCGGTCGCCGCTTCAGTAGATAGGGGTTCGGGGCTGTATTGCGTGAGAAAGTCTCTGATGTTTTTTGTTCTATGAGAATTGTCCTTTTGTATGTTATTGGGGTGTAAATTGTACAACTGTGTATAGTAGTGTACAAACTGGTCTGCTATTTGATCATTAGATACTATTTTTTTTCCTGTAGCATCCGTTATGGAGTGGATTGTAGTGGAAGCTCTTTTGGCTCGGAGCGTTCTAGCTAGGATTTTACCCGCCTTATTGCCGTATTCGTAGAATACTTTTTGGGATAGTATGTAGTTTCGTTTAGTTTGTTTGTTTAGTACCTCTAGTAGGTCCGTCCTAGCTTGGAGTAATTCTGGAAGGGATGTTAGTGCAAGGGAATTTTTATGAGCCCTTTCCAGTGCTTGAATACGTGAGGTTAATTCAGTAATGTGTGCCTGTCTTTCTTTCCTTTTTTTCGCCGAAATTGTTATTAGTTCTCCCCGGATGGTGCTTTTATGGGCCTCCCATTGTATCATGGGTGAAACGTCCGGGGAGTTATTTTCCTGGAAATAAAGCGAGAGGCGTTTATGTACGTCAGTCGTTACGGCGGCATCTGTGAGGAGTGAAGGATCCAGGCGCCAAATTCGTGATCTGGGATGGGTGTCAGCGCATTGAAGGGTCATGGATATAGGGTGGTGATCCGAAAGAAACATGGGGTCAATGGTGGCTTTGATTAACATCGGTAGGTCCCTTTGAGATAGAAATAGGTAGTCGAGTCTAGAGTATCGGTTATGGGGAGCCGAATAGAATGTGAAATCCTTCTCATTCGGGTGAAGTGTACGCCAGGAGTCATGTAATGACAGCTCCTTTAGTTGTGTTTTAATGGCTCTTAACGCGCTATAAGGCATGGTTGTGGTCCCTGCAGAGGTATCGTGTAGGGGATTTAGAGGCACGTTGAAATCTCCTCCTAGGACAAGAAGGCCTTCTTGGAAGGAGGAGAGTTTTTGTAAGGTGGCTTTGAAGAAGGGGACCTGTTTCGTGTTGGGCGCGTATATATTGGCTAGGGTGATGCGTGTACCATTTAGCGTGCCTTTCACAAAAAGGTAGCGTGCTTCCTCATCTACGCAGGTGTCTTTGATCTGGAATGGGCAGTTTTTTGCGAACAGAATAGAGACACCTTTGGTTTTTGAAGATTGGTTAGGAGCGTGAGTGGCTGTAGGGAATCTGTAGTTGGAGAGTTTAGGGATAGAGCCTGTTTTGAAGTGGGTCTCCTGAAGAAAGACAATGTCTGCATTATGTCTTTGTAAAGATAGTAGTAATTGGGAGCGTTTTTCTGGTAGGTTAAGTCCCCGTACATTTAGGGATGTTATTTTGATTGTTTTATGTTTAGTGCCCGGCAATAGCGGCATATTGTAGGTATGATTCAGGTCTTGCAGTGTTGGCAAGTAGATAGAGTAGGTTGGCGTGTCGCTGTTTTTGTCTGTCGGAGGAGGAAAGAAGAAAAAAGGAAGTGGAGACTAGAATATAAAGGATTTGTGTCCTGTGTAGGAATGTTACGCTATCTGGTAGAGGTGTAGGGCAAGGAGAGGGGTTGGGGGAGAAAGATGTGTAAGTGTATCACTCTTTAGTCAGGGGATGACTGTGGACAAAGGTACTGAAACGTGCCCGTGTGTGTGGGCTTTCTTTTCCGGCGAATAGCGAGGGCCTGCTCGCTAGTACGCAGGGAGTATAAACCTGTTATCAGGTATACCCGGAGTGGTTCAGTGGCGTGAGGGCAGGTCAGATGTATGAGTATTTATCAAGTTTTGTGAAGTGGAACGCCACTGAGTGGGGGAGTGGCTGAAGTCGGTGGAAACTGGTGAGGTTCGTATAGGAGGAGCTGTCTGCTAGACAGAGAGGAAAGTGGTATGAGCAAGATGAGGAGGTCAACCAAGTTCGTAGACTAGTGATGAGGTGTAGTCTGGAAGCCTCGGGGTGAGGTGCTCGGTTTATATGTAGCAGGTTGGGGAGTAGGTGATGTGTAAGTAGTGTGAGGTGAAGTATTTCTGGGGTGGAGGATTCAGTTTGGATTTGGAGTGAAGTCTGTGCGACCCGTTGTCAAACCTGTTCGGTGTAGGAGTCAATTCGGGGTCTCCTATAGGCCTCTTAATAGTCTAACAGTAATATTGCAGGCCTTGTAGAGTGTTTAACCATAGAATGTACTAGAACGTCTTGAATAACCCTTAACAACATCTAGGGAATAACATGCTATGCAAAACTTCATTCAACATGTCGGTAACTTATAAAAGATATGCGCTTGATGATGTCCTACCGAATAGTACTTGATATACGTAATCCTCTTAAACATGAGGTATGTGAGTAAGGGTCCTGTGTCCTGTCCCGCCGGGGATTAAAAAGCGGTTAGGGTAACTGAGGCTGAATTGGCCTATTTTCCCTTCGGTATTGGGTAGGAAGGCGCTGGAGCGAGAGCTTTGATGTGGGAGAGAGGGTGTGCCCCCTACTAAGCACATCAGGCTCTTCTCGGGCGTATCTTTACGCAATTTGAGCAGGCAGGGTGCCGCTGGGGTATCTATCCGCTAACCGGGCATTTTGGTATTAGCTGGTATAGGAGAATGCAGTGTGTGACATGGATCTGTGTCGGATACTTCCTGTTGTAGTATCTACCTACAAATGCAATCTATACCAGCAGAGTGTGTGCAAAGACTCTCTTTTTAACGCAAGAGAAGCTGTTTGGGGGCCGCTTTGTCAGAGTAAATAAAATTTTCCCTTTTTTTTTTTTCCTCTCCTTTCCCTTCCTTCCCCTCCCCCTGCAGGTGGAGTAGCACGAGGAGGGAGAGCTTCTACTGGGGTGTGCTCTGTGTAGTGGAAGTGGTCTACACATCAGACACCCATATATAGTATCCACGTGGGGCAGCGAGCTCCAAAATAATTGGGAGGTTTCTAAATGGCGTTAGAAACCTAAGGGGCGATTTATTGCTGTCGTCAGGGTGCAATCCCAATTGTGTGTGATTGGCGCAGCGGAGGATATGGGCGTTGTGTACCCCATATCGTAGCCCCCGTCGTGTGGAGATAAAGGTGAATCGAGGTAGTCACATATCTGTAGGTGAGGAAATACTTTAAATTCGAGTTTGAAGCTAGTAACCTCTACGTCCAATCCAGAAGTATGCATTTACCCATACAATATCACAGACGGCGGTGGTGATGAAGACCCGCAGGGGCTAAACTTCCCCAACTATGGACTAGGGAGTGGTTGTGTGCGATTAGGGGTTGGGATGAATGCCTCGATTAGGAGTGTAGACACTCATGTCAATAGATTTTTGCGTGAGGACAGCTACTGACATCCAGTCAACCCATGCCTTACCGGGATTATGTGTATCTGTCTACAGGCGCTGTTACATCTTGAATCGGGGTTTTGAGATATTGCGCAAGGAGCCCTGTAGTCCTGCGGATCTCCATCCCCCCCACCGTCCACCTTGCTGTGCTTGACCACTAGAAAACAAGAGAGGAACGAAAAAAAAAAAAAAAAAAAAAAAAACCCCTGTAAAAAATAGTACCGTTAGAAAAAATCGTACAATAGGGACCCCTTCCTTCATTCTTGAGGAGGGGTAGGTAGGGGGTAAGAATAAGGTAGGATACGTGTTCAGCACATAGGAGTCTGTGGCGAGTGTCCCGGAAAGCGTAAGGGGGTCTGTCTGTTATTTTGTAGTGATCAGTACCTGTGGAAAGAACATCAATGAAGCGTGTTACTCTCCTGTGCATGGTATCAGGTCATCGGTCTGTTTCCTGCTCCATGTGGAAGGGCGGACTTTCCAGGGCTTGTGGCTCTTCATGCCGTGCAGTAGGCAGAGGTGAGGTCCGAGTATGAGGGGAGGCCATGTGAACAGTCTGTGTGTGTGAGATGAGCGAGCAGGATCGGTAACCAGGAGGACCTTTGAAGATGGGACAGGTAGGATTGCAGAGAAGCTGAGAGTTAGGTCAGTCGGGTATTGCAGAAGCAGTGCCGCTCAGCGGTCTCGTCGCGCTCTTCTGGAATGCGGGGTTTTCGAAGGGCTGGAGCTCTGGTTCGATCCTGGCGCTGGATGATTTGGTCGAGATTCAGACGGGGAGCGTTGTCTCCTGTAGCGGTGCGTTTGGGTCTCCATGGGTTCGCTGTTAGGAGGGGAGTTTCGTGAGGCTGGAGGACGGAATTCCGCGTACCACTCGGGCACTTCTGTGAATGGTATGTCAAGGGTTTCGCAGAAATACCTCAGGTCTTCTGGCACTCTGAGGAGTGCGGAGCGGCCTTGGGATGAAGCTGACAGGCAGAAGGGGAACTTCCATCTGTATGGAATCCCCTTGGTGCGCAGGACTGCCAGAAGGGGGCGCAATTCTCTTCGGCGCTGTAGTGTTATGGTAGAAAGGTCTTGGAACAGGCGAATGTCCGCCCCATCATGTGATATCTGAGGAGTATTGCGGGCCTTTCTCAGAATCTCCTCTTTCAGCTGGTAATCAATAATATTGCAAATCACATCCCTGGGTGGGTCTGATTCCCTGCCCCGTGGACGCAGGGCGCGGTGAATTCGTTCCATCCCTATATGAGTAGTAGGGGGTTTTTCCAATAGGTGGTTGAATAAACGGGTCACTTCTATGTGCAGCCGATCCGCCTCGATCGCTTCTGGTAGGCCGCGTACACGGAGATTGTGGCGTCTGCCGCGGTTGTCCAAATCTTCGATGTGACGATTGAGGTCTCTGAGCTGCAGGGTGTGGGTGTCTAAGACCTGACAGGTACGGCGCAACACAGTTGAGTGTGTTGTGGTAGTCTTTTCCACCTCTTGAACCCTGCCTGCAATCGATTGTATATCGATCCTGAGGTCTGTTATTGCGGCTGTTAGTGCCGCCGTGAGGGTGTTTTTGATATCAGCTGCTACTGAATGGAGATCGTGTAGGCTGGGATGTGAGTGCGGTGTGAGGATTACCGCGCCATTGTCTGGGGAGGTGTCAGTTCCTGCCGTCAGGCCTGCAGACTGAGGGGGGCCTCGTGTGGGCGCCATGTTGCCGGATTGTGACCGGAACATTTCGGGGATATTTTGGCTGATCCTGCCTGTTAGATCTCGGGGGGATCTGGAGCGAGATGCAGACGAGCTGCGGGAAGAGGTCCCCATGATTTTTCAGTGGGAAGGCAAGTGAAATACCTCCGTTATAGGCAGATTATCCTCTCTGTCAGCAGGAGCAGAGACTTCAAGCTGCCATCTTCTCCCGAGGTCAGGCCACGCCCCACGGGAGAATGTAATCTGTGCGCCACTATGGACATGGCGCACGGCATCCCCAAATCAATATTGACAGAAGATGGGGGTGCCAATATTATGGGGTGATGTGAGGAAGTTTAGCAACAACTGCCCAAGTAACAAATATGCCCAAATTATAATGAGAAAGTAACTTTTTCAGAGAAAGCCTGCTGTGCCTGCAAGTACGTTTAGAACTGCGTGAGATCAATGTAAGTAGTGCGCATGAGCAAGCAGCTCTTGCGCTCGTTCACATGAGTTTGTTCACTGCGTGTCCAAAATATTAGTAAATGTTAAGCAACGTACATGCAATTGCATGGGTTGAACGGGCGCACCTCTAAACTTGACAATTTTTTTTTTGCGCTGGTTCACCTTTATATATTTTTTTTAAGGAGAGTTGCCAACATGTGACATGCACCTTGTTAAAATTATGTAAAAAGACTCTCACTCCTCTAGTTCCTCCTAAAAGGGCATTTAACCTTTTTGCTTTTAAAGGGGAACTCCACACTCCATTTCCCCAATGTTCTTGTCTCCCCCTCTAATCCCTTGGATTTGCATGGGCTAACTTTTGATTGGAAAGAGGAACTCCACACTCCATTCTCCAATGCTCTTGTCTCCCCCCTCCAATCCCTTGGATTTCCATGGGCTAATTTTTGCTTTTAAAGGAAAACTCCACACTCCACTCTATTCTCAAAAGGCTGTGAGCTACCTTCACCAATCCAAACCACATCCTTTTTCAGAGCATACAACAGGGCCAGCTAGGAAAGGGACAAGAAGAGCGACCACCCTATCCCCTGCTGAACCATGGCCACATGCACTCAACATAGCTGGCTGCCTTTGGGGCATGTTGGGCTCAGCCCAGTACCAACCACAAAGCACCTTATACCCACTAGTTTAAAGGGGCTTTCCACATTATTTAAAGCCCCCTGTCTGCAGCCCCCACAACCCCAGCCTAGGGTTGTGTGGAAGAGACCCTTGTCCCCCTGAATATGGGAACAAGGTGGTTGACTTTTGGGGTGCCCAAGCCCCTCCTGCCCCCAAGCATCCACCCGCTTTCATGGACTGGCTTTCTGTGTGTTTGGTTAGGGTTTAGTGTGTGGGAGGGGCACAATAATTTTTAGTTTGGGGTGGTATTTTTCAGGTGGGGGTTCTCATTTTAAGCCTTAACAGACCCAAATGGCCTTGTATGTATTGTGGGGGCAGGCTATTTTTTGTTTTGGGTTAAAATCTTGCAGCTGCAATGTAGATTTGTAAGTTTTCTCTAAAGACGTACATCTATGAAGCAGCATTTTGGATACATGCTACAGATGCACCACTTTACAGGCAGAGAAAGCCCCCCCCAAGTTACTAGTTTTCAAGCAATTTTGCATTTTTAAAGGCACTTCTCTGTGTTTCGTTTTTGGGATTGTCCAAATTAGTGACATTGATATATGCCCCTCAGGGTGGGACCTGTGTATGACATACCCATTTTAAGGCCAATAACTAGAATATAAGCCAGCCAAGTGGGGACTATCAAAATTAACAAATCAGTTCCCATAGACTGCAATGGTATTTGTTGTATAACTTTTGCCCATGTTAGGCTCTTTGTTTGCTCCCCTGTACTAGGAGTGTTTGTCCCATTTGTAATTTTGTAGCATGCTGGTTGATGTGCTTAATTTTGGACAGGGGGTGGCTTATTTTGTACTAGCTGCATTTGGGTTGGTCTGGGCATGCTCAGGGACTTTGTTTTTTTGTTTTTTTGCTGTGGCTTTTGGTGTGTGAAATGCATTTGGGTTGTTCTGGGCATGCTCAGGGACAGAGAGTGTGTTTTTTGGGTTAGTAATTTAAGGACATCCTTAACAGGTGTACCCACTTTGAAGTATTTTTTACTTTTGGATATTTTTTTTTGGGGGGGGGGTATTTTTCACTGAAATTTTTTGTTGTCAATGTTTGTTGTTTGTAGGTTCTAATGCCACGTACACACGAGCGGACTTTACGGCAGACTTGGTCCGGCGTACTGGATTTCGTCGGACAATTCGACCGTGTGTGGGCTCCAGCGGACTTTGCTTGCTCAAAAGTTGGACGGACTTAGATTTGAAACATGTTTTAAATCTATCCGACAGACTCTTCTTTCTAGCGGACAAACCAGTCTGTGTGCTATTCCGACGAACTCAAACTGACGCATGCTCTGAAGCAATTACAAGACTGAAGCGCTCGGTCTGGTAAAACTAGCCTTCGTATTGAAGCTAGCACATTCCTCTTCTGTGATCCTTTAATACAGCGCTTTTTTTTAATTTATAATGCGAGAGGAATGAAGTTGTTTTTCTGCTTTATATTCACACAGAGTTCTCACAAACTACTTTCTTCATGATTTATCCTCATGCCATGACTAATATGATATTTTTAAAAAGCCAGATCTCCATAAATAAAGTATTAAATTAGATTTTGGACTCATCTTTTTTTTTTAATTGATTTCAACACTTATCTATTTTACAATGTGTGCTAAATTATACAAACATTTTTTTGTGTTGTTTTAATGAACCTTAATGAGGTTGGTGTCCCTTGTTAATTAGACATAGGGGGGTTTATTTTCCAAAGGCAAATTCTTTTTTCACTACAAGTGCAAATTCTACTTGGAATTGCACAGAAAGAGCCTTTGCTGTGGATCCGAGGGGGGCATGCAAGGAACCCCCCCCCCCCAAAAAAAAACCTTTTTCTTGCACATGATTGTATGATAAAATCAGCAGAGCTTCCCCTCATTTCAGCTCTTCCCCTCAGATTTACAGTGACTGCACTTCCAACAAGTGCACTTGCTGTGCAATTTCTAAAGTGAACTTTTCACTAGTACTTTTCACTTGATTTTAGAAATGATTTAGCCTTTTGGCAAAACCACACATAGGGGTTGATTTACTAAAGGGAAAAAGACTGTGCACTTTGCAAAGTTGCCCTCTGCAAGAGCAGTTGCTCCAGAGCTTAGTAAATGAGCAGAAGCTCTGCTGACTTCCATCATCCAATCATGTGCAAGCAAAAATGCTGTTTTTTGTTTTTCCTTGCACAGGATTGGGTACTCTTTGCAAAGTCAAGCCTTATCTAAGCTCTGGAGCAATTGCACTTGCAGAGGGCAACTGCCCTCTGCAAAGTACACAGTCTATTTGCTTTTATTAAATCAACCCCATAGTCTTTTTGACCTGTACCTGCCTACTCCCAAACAAAATGTCGTTTTGGAATCAAAACACATAGTCAATAATGTAAGGTAACCAAAAAATCCAATTATTTTTGTGAAAAAAAAATTAGGAAGGCAACACTGGAGACACTTTTAGAATCTGTGAAGCCTTTCGTCCCCCAGGACAAACATTAAGTTTTAGGACAAGAAAATTGATATCTTGCGACTAGGGAGCACAGGGAGCACAGTTAGACCAGACAGAAGCCAGGCAATCACTTTCGACTCTTCCGTGGAGCCTTCCCTGCACGCTTCTCTGCAGCCTTCCCTCCACGCTTCTCTGCAGCCTTCCTCGGAGACTGGGCCTCTGGTGGTGTACTTGGGGCAGGAGGAGGAGGAGGAGGAGTGGTGGCTTCATCTGCCAGATACGTGGTAGCAGTAAGCTCCCCTCTCAAGCCCTTCTGATAGGCCTGAAAAATCAAACCCTCACAGAGGAGGCGTTGCCCCTTTTCCAATTCCAGCAATCTGGTGGCCATATATGTCCCATACGCCTCCTCTGCATTGGGTGGTGTACTCAGGATTTGGCTTGCTTCACGTATGAGGGCTTGGGATTCCTCCTCAGTTTGGGTCATTCTCCTGGACCTTTTGGTGAGAATGCAGAGGGGAGGCACCTGACACTCCGTGTGGCTTCTACTCGGCCCAGCCACAGCCTCCTCCTCTCTCCCACTGGGCAAGGCCTCCTCCTCTCTCCCACTGGTCAAGGCCTCCTCCTGGCTGAGGTCATCCTGTGTCCAAAAAAGGTACATAGTTGTTTTTTTGTGTTACGCAATCACACACAATTTTCAGCTCATGACTTGCAAATATAATTCTCCACAAATAGTAAAGACTATCTATTTGACACAACCATTATTTCAGGTGATCAACAATATCTAAAGTACATAGGCGTGCCCACAGGGTGTGCCAGGTGTGCCTGGGCACACCCTAATCGCCTTGTGTGGTGCATATTCCCCCCTGTTTAGACCACTGATATTTCATCCCCCAAAAAAATGTTACAAAAGAAAATTATTTTTTGGCAAAGAAAATAAACAAAATTACACTGTCCACTGCCCTACTGACACCATCAGTACATATACACATGCATATGTATTTGAGCTTTGGGGTGCACACCCTAATGCAAGAGGCTGCGCACACCTATGCAGAAGTATATTTTTGGCCACTACTGTCTAGTGATATGTCTACATATTAATATTTGTGATGAAGTCATTTTGTATTAAGCACTTCAAAATGTAACACGTTAACATCATTAATAGCATTTACACAATCAAGAATTTCACAAAAAAGGATACCTGGCTGAAGCTGGGCTCATCCACTTCATCAGGGATGAAAAGGCCCAGTTCTTCCTGGGACTCCTCAGCTGGGGTGGAGGTGGATGGAAGGCTGGAGGGAAGAGTGGGGGGAAGGCTGGAGGGATGGGTGGGGGGAAGGGTGGGGGGAAGGGTCGAAAGTGCCTGGCTTCTGTCTGGTCATCCAGGAATCGCATTTTGTGGTAGTACCACAACTTGGGTACATAAACTTGGTCGGCTGCTGCACCGGATCTGAGCGACTCCTGGATTTTATTGTGTTCTCGCTTGTACATGTTTCGCAAGATACCAATTTTCTTGTCCACAAACTTGAGGTCTGCGTGGGGGACTCGAGTCTTCACAGATTGTAAAGTGTGCCCAGTGTTGCCTTCCTTACATCTCTATTGTAATATAGTGGGTGTTTGACCTCCCACAGGTTTTTCTTTTCCTGATATAGGTCAATAAATCGCAACAAAAAATGTGCCTCTTTAAAGGGATTCATTGTTGCTGAAAGACAAGACACAAGATCAAAACTGTAATGTCAGTCAGAACTCCCAGGATTATTTTGGGAAGAATCTAGGGGACACATATATACACACACACCCCCACGTTTAATCTTACCTTCGTTTCTGACGCTCGCTACTTCCGCACGGACATACGTAGGCCATCGTAATAGCTTTATATACACTGCGCATGTGTCATGCTCCGCCTGCGTCGCCCGCCCCTGACATTCTTTAGTATGATTTGTCCCCGCCCCTTCACTCTTCGTTACGCAGTGGGAGTAGATAGAGAAAGATGGCGGAGAGAATCAGTGGAAGTAGTGCGGAGGAAAGCCAGGAGCCACAACCATCCACATCCCGGAGGAGATATAAGGCCACCAACATGGCTTTTGAAGAGATGGTGGAGATGGTGTCCATATTGAGAAGGAAGGACTACGATGGCAAAAAAGGACCGTACACACGACCGAATATGCGTAAGGACAAAATAATGTCCTCAGTTGTCACCGCTCTAGAAGCTAAATTTGGCACAAAATGGTCTAAAGAACAATTGAGGAAGCGGTGGTCTGAAATTAAAAGTCGGGAGCCAGAACAATATTTGCGAATAAAGAAGCTGCTTAAAAAAAGTAAGTACTTGTTGTGTTTTCCTATTGAGATACTTAACTTGCATGCTCATCCATATTTTTTTCGTTTATACAGCATCGTTCGTAAAGACCGTTCTTTGTAAAAGACATATGATACTAAACAAAATGATGTTTTTTTTTTTTTTTTGCCAAATACGATGGTACAGGGTTGGACATATACATTTATGTCTTGCTAATTTTTCCTATTCCAATAATTTGTGGATGTGGTGTAGATGTGTTGGAAAATATAATGCTTCTTCAAAAATGATTCAGTGTAATGTAAGGACAGGACACAGCAGCTGCTTCCACATCTGGACTCACGAGCACTAGTGTACTATGTGACCATAAAGAAATTTTAGAGGGGTAATACACATAGGAGATCATTGAGGTATCTGCATCTGTGAAACTTGCATGAAAATGTGTATTGTTTAGAATTGTTATTCAGAGGGAATGTTCATCCTGTCTTCTAATTTTTTGAGGACAAAAAAAGGGAATTGTCCATAACTCCTAACTAACGTTTCAGATTATTTTTAAAAATATAAAATAACACTGTGTTTTAACTATACCTTTTGTTGACTTATCATAGGGGAGAAAAGACTCAGACAACAGTCCAAGGATCCCAGGACCCCCCCCAAGTCACCAGCCTGAGGCTGAAGATAGCCCAAGCCCCAGCCCAAGACCACGCCCACCCGACGAGCTGGAGGAAGGAGAGGTGGAGGAAGTGTGCGCCAAGTGAATGACTGACACCCCAGCGTAAGTTAATGTATTTAGGCGTGCATATTTTAACCCTTGTTTTTTTCACACATTTTAGATGAGCTTCTGGTTGTGGAAGGCCAAGCGGCAGAGCCATTCACCACAGACAGTGCCCAAAGACTGATTGGCCAGATAATGCTGTGGAATGGCCAAATTGATAAAATGCATGAACAAATTCACAGCATGCAACTTCGCCTGGACTCCATGCAACAGGAAATGAAGAACATGATTGATGTTTTGGGCAGAATATAATAACGTTTTGCCTAAAAACATCAATCATGTTCTTCATTTCCTTGTGAAGTTTCTTTCTTCTTGAAATTTTGGTTACAAGTTTTTTCATTACCAAGAAATTTTTATGATGCACTCGGTGTGTCATCATGTGCTATCTTCCATCATGGGATATATACTTGTTTTGTGTTTGCAACCCCTTCATCCTCAAAATTATTGAGTGGTGAGAGGAAGAAAAGGATTGCACACACAAAACAAGTACATTGCTCACCCATAATGGGAGATAGCACATGTTGACTTGACCCTTTAGTAATGCTCAATTTTGAGCATATTCAACATTTTCTATTTACAAGGGTGACATCACCAGCACCGTTCTTCAAATGTTGAACTTTGTAAGTTCTTTGATTTTTTTGTATGTTTTTCAAAACACTGTTGTGAATTTTAACATTTTAAACAAGGTGTATTTTTGTTTAAATATGCCTTTAATAAAGTTTTCTAAAAAATAAATTATTTTTGTTAAAAAAAATAACCAAAAATAAAAAACAAAAACAAAAAATGTTTCCAAAAATGCACCTTTCAATGTGCACACAGTAAAATGTTTTTACTACTACAATGTGTGTGGCTGATTATTTCTTAATAATACGTTTAGTAAATTTGTGTGTGGTTATAGTGACAAAGGTATTAACTAAAGTTAAATGCACCTGCCACTACTACAAGTGCACTAGGAGACAGACCAAACTAAATGCAAACAAGAATAAAAACAAGATATTTAAAAAAAAATTTTTTTTTTATTTTGTAGAATTAAAGCTCTTCTTGAATAGCAATGGCCTCCCGACCATTAAAATAATTCACATATCGCTCACGCTCTTGACGTGCGGTTCTGGGGGCCAAGCCAATACGGCCAATTTCCAGGCCTGTCATTGTTGGATCTTGTACAAGTCCGGCCTCAGGCCCAACAGAGGTTAGATATGTAGCAGAATGTCTACGTAAAAAGTTATGTAGTATGCAGCAAGTATGATGTGATTAATTTTATAGTCTGCCAGATTTATGGCTGAAAGGAACAAACGGAACCGGCTGGCCAGAATCCCAAAGGCATTCTCCACAACTCTTCTTGCTCTGGCCAGCCGGTAATTAAATACCCTCCTCTCAGGGGTGAGTGTTCTTTGGGGAAACGGCCTCATCAAGTGCTCACCGAGAGCAAATGCTTCATCAGCGATAAAAACTGAGGGGTGTCCATCCACATTCTGGTCATCAGGTGGCAATCCCAGGCCACTAGTCTGGAGACGCTGGCACAGCTCGGTCTGTGCAAACACTCCTCCATCAGACATCCGGCCGTTCTTCCCCACATCCACAAACAGAAAGTCCAAATTTGCAGAGACCACCGCCATCAAAACTACACTATGGAACCCCTTGTAGTTATAGAAATAAGACCCCGAATGCGGTGGTGGCACAATGCGGACATGCTTCCCGTCAATCGCCCCGACACAGTTGGGAAAGTCCCAATGGTCAGCGAACTGGGAGGCCACAGTCTGCCATTCCTGTGTACTGGAAGGAAACTGTGGAGTGAAAAAACAAAAAAATGAATATAAGGAATTTAAAACATAACTTATCAGATTACACAAAAACATTAGTGAACAACAGCAGTCAAACATTATTAATATGTGTGTTTGTTATTTAAATTAGAAAAAACATAAGGCCCACTTATAAGATTAATCACCCCCTCTGATGGCCCATTGATCAATTTTAATGTGGGGGGAGGGGTTCTAATTAGGGTCAAAAACACACCTGACATTTTAAAACATTTGAGGGGTGGGGGAGGGGTTCTAATTAGGTTAGGAAACACACCTGACATTTTAAAACATTTGAGGGGTGAGGGAGGGGTTCTAATTAGGGTGAAAAACACACCTGACATTTTAAAACATTTGAGGGGTGGGAGAGGGTCAAACAGTACAATGGAGCTGACAATAGACATTGTTCAAGGGACTATAGGCTAGAGATATAAATGGACCCAGGATTGCATGGTGGGGAGGTTATTGAATGTAAATATGCATGTAGGGCAATAAATTATTAATGTCCAAAAACAGGCATGCATGAAGATAAAGGGGACATTCACAGCATATTCCAAGCATGGTAATTAGGTAAGGAGAACATTTAGACTATACATTAGCAAACATTTAATACATATCATGTAATGTTAAAGGATAAAACTTACCTTCATATAGTCCTTCTGCAGGACCTGAATGATGGCAGAACAAGTCTCTGGGATTATTATCCCCAGAGCCTGGGGGGAGATGCCTGCCGAGGACTTCAAGTCCTGAAGACTTCTCCCAGTCACCAAGTAACGTAACGTGGCAACTAGCCTCTGCTCTGCACTGATGGCTTGCCTCATGCAGGTATCCTGCCTGCTGATATAGGGGGTCAGCATAGCCAGCAGACGCTCAAAAACGGTGTCAGTCATCCGGAGATGATTCCTAAAATCCTCAGGATTATTCTCACGGAGCTCACGGAGCAAAGGCATATGCGAGAATTGGTCACGCTGGTGCAACCAATTCTTCATCCATGAACTCCTCCTCGCCCTGTTCATGGACTGGACTCGGGTCAAAGTATTAACCCCAACACCAAGTCCCCACGCAGCACGAACTCGAGAACGAGTACGTCCACGCGACATGGCTTCAAAACGGTCGGCTGGTCAAACAAACAAACTTATAACAAACGCACTGAAGAACAGCAAGGCCTATGAAGAACGACCTGAAAATCAGGAACGAGCGGACCAGAACGGCCTGCAAGGCAGGTTATGAACTGACCAACACTCACTGAAAAGCAGATACAAACCTCACAAGCACAAACTGAACTGCAGAAAATGATCGAAATAAGCTGAAGCGTGAAAAGCGCAAATTGTCTCTAACCAAACTTCTACTAACACGAGATAAACACGAGATTAGCAGAAGGAGCCCAAAGGGTGCCGTAGTGGGGCTTGAATTTCCTTTTTATAGTCCCGTCGTACGTGCTGTACATCACCGCGTTCCAAACCAGCGGACTTTTGCAGTGATCGTGTGTGTCCAAGTCCGTCCCTTTTTAAGTCCGGCGCAAGGAGCCGACAAAGTCCGGCGAAAAGTCTGCCGAGCAAAGTCTGCCGTAAAGTCCGCTCGTGTGTACGCGGCATTAGTTTCACTTTGATTTAATTGTCTGTGCTGCATTATTTTGCAAAATCTTCCTCAAGATGTTGTGACTAAAAAAATGTTTAAATCCTTAAGAGACTGTCAGTTTGTGGGTGCAGTCCTTTTAACTCCTGTTCATTTCCTCTGCAAATGGTTAGACCTCAAAACCATATTCTGTTAGTGTCCCAAATTAACATACATGTGTTTTTTGCTTTCCTTGCTCTTTTCCCAGTCCTGTTTTGTTGACCGATAAAGTTTGTAGCAAACTTTTATGTTTTATGTGTTTTGTTAATAATTTTGTTTTGCAGATGCATGATCAATCCAAGTAATGCATCTTACACCCCCCCCCATCAATTTGCATGCAACAGATTTCCCAGATGCAGCTTAACTAGGCTGATTGGCATGGCAAAACCAAAAAAGCTTTGATTTGTCTACTTTCATGGTTCCTTCATGGTAGCATATGTATGGATCGTGCATATGCTGCCATGGATAGGCACCAGGAAAGGAAAATTACAGAGAGGTAGGTATTCATTTTTCCATTTTAGCGCAGTGGTTCTCAGCCTCAGTCCTCAAGTACCCCTGACAGGACATGTTTTGGGAATTTATCTTAGCTAAGAGCTGTCCAAAATACCAAGCTATTGACTCTGATTTAAAGCACCTGTGCAAGATGAAGGAAAACCTACAAACATGGCCTGTTGGGGGTACTTGAGGACAGGGTTGAGAACGGATTAAGAGCACTGAGCTAAAATCTAGCTCAAGACAATCCTATTCTAATTGTGGGCATTTTGAGGTAAACCAAGTGAGTGTTAGAACCCCTGCTTTTTGTTTTTTAGGCTGGGCTTTGTGTCCCTTTTCTGAAAATTGGCTTCACTTCCTGTCACATAGCCAAACAGGAAGTGAGGGTAAAACCCTACCAATGTCTTTCCTTGGAGAAACACAGGTCAAACTAACTAGCATCCCCATTAGGCAAATTGCACTCTAGCACTTTGTTGTGTACACCCCAAATTATTAGGAAGTGAATACATTTTAAGGAGAAACTGGCAAAATTTGGGAGGTGTCTTCACCCTATCAGGAGTTTAGACATCCCCAAAAACTGACAAGACTTCTAATCCCTCTGCACTCTATGCCCAATCAAAAAAAAAAAGAAAGGATTTCATTTAGCTTAACTTTGCAAAGACACATTCCTAAGTTCAACTGTGATGCATGTCAATGGCCCATTTAGACCTTGTTTAATAGAAAACAACAGTTGCCTTTCACTATAAACATTTGTTAGTCCAGTCCTGGAAATTTGCATCAGCTTTACTATTAATTTCCATTAAAATTGGGTTTCTGCAGCTGGATGCACCAAATGCATCTAGATTAGCGACAGCTGTGTATGTGAGATGCGCAACTGCTGTGTGCGTGGAGGTATGTACCCGTGGCGCATATCATAAGCGGTGGCCAGCACACAGGAATGACATCACGTCCCTCCAGGAAGTTGCTTGTACTGCTGCTAATTTCCTCCGTCCACCATACCCCGCTCACTGTTCTCTGAGGAAGAAATTATCCTTATTTGCAAATTAAGATTTTTTTTATTTATTTTTACATGGGGTGGTGTTTGTGTGGGTCATGTGTGTATGTCTAAATGATTTGGCCTCAAAACGCACACCTACTTCTTGTGTACAGATTCACTTCCGGGCCAATGTATATTGCTTCCTGCTTCAGTATGTGTATATATAGATATATCTATATATCTATAGATAAATCTATAGATACAGGTTCTTGTGTCCACCAGCAGAGAGAAAATGGGTAGATGCCACACTCCCAATTCTGGAGGCATAATAATGGTCTAGCACAGGGGTCTTTAAACTACGTCCCTCCAGTTGTTCAGGAACTACAATTCCCATCATGCCTTGTCATGTCTGTGAATGTCAGAGTTTTACAATGCCTCATTGGATGTGTAGTTCCGCAAAAGCTGGAGAACTGTAGTTTGAAGACTCCTGATCACTCTAGCATGTCTTGAAAAAAGGTGTTTTTTTCATGTGCCTTGTATAATGCCCAAGAAATATCATTTTGAAAATACAAGTGGGTCATGGCACATCTACATTCCAAATTTGGCACTTAAGATGGTCATGCAATCTGATTGGCCAATCTCTGTACAACTCGATATTTAGGCAAAATAGGTAATAGGAATAGGCACTTGAACAATTAATTCAAATTATAGGAAATCAAACAGGCTCTTGCACTAAATCTAATTTATTTAAGATCTAACTGGTTGCAGTGTATGGTCACCTTTAAAGATCAAGATCTGAAAATATAAATTTATTGGGTTTAGAAACATTTCTCTGTTCTTTGTAATGTATTGAAAGATTTGGGTAAAAAAAGAAAAAAACACATTTCAAAGACCTGCAGAGGACTTTTTCAGTCGAAAATCAGACGGACTTTAGATTTGGAACATGTTTCAAATCTTTCTGACGGACTCAAGTCCAGTCAAAAGATACGCTCGTCTGTATGCTAGTCCGACGGACGAAAACTGACGCTAGGGCAGCTATTGGCTACTGGCTATTAACTTCCTTATTTTAGTCCGGTCGTACATCATCACGTACGAATCTGTCGGACTTTGGTGTGATGGTGTGTAGGCAAGTCCGTTCCTTCGAAAGTCCGTCGGAAGTCCATCAAAAGTCTGTTGAAAGTCCGTCGGAAAGACCGTCAGAACTTTGATGCCGAAAAGTCCGCCTGTGTGTACACGGCATAAGAAAGCCAACAAGGATGTTATTGTTAACCACTGGGTTGTCACCCATGCTCATACTTAGAAGTTGGCCATGGGAAAGGATAGAATCTTCTGAGCCACTGGAATGGTATATCATATGCTATTCCAAGTGGTCCCCTGTGAGTCTTTTATTCCTTTTTAACCTTAGAGTGATTGTAAAGTCTCATTTTTTTCCTATAAAAATAACAAACATGTTATACTTACCTGCTCTTTTGCAGTGGATTTGCACAGAGCAGCCCAGATACTTCTCTTCTCGGGTCCCTCTTCTGTGCTCCTGGCCCCACCCTCATGTTGAGTGCCCCCACAGCAAGCAGCTGTCGGGGCACCTGAGCCAAGTCACAGCTCCCTGTGTTCATTCAGACAACCCAACGCGGCCCACCCTTTTCTCCTGTGATTGGCTATCTGACTTTGATTGACAGCAGAGGGAGCCAATGGTGCCGCTGCTGTGTCTCAGCCAATCAGGAGGGAAAATCTCAGACAACTGAGACAATCGTGGACATTGCTGGACAGAGAGGGACCTCGGGTAAGTATTAGGGGGGCTGAGGGGGGCTGCTGCACATGCTTTTTATCTGAATGCACAGAATGCATTCAGATAAAAAAAACCTTCTGACTTTACAATCCCTTTAAAGTAGAACTATAACCCAAACTTTTTTTCTCATTTTGGATAGAGTATGGGAGGGTTATAACCCCTATTAGATTTGTTTTCACCGTCTGTGTCCCATTGTGGAGATTTCCATTGATTTCCTGTCTCATAGCCAAACAGGAAGTGAGTGGAAATCCCTGCAAATAAAGGTAATTTTTTAGAGACCCCCAGGCCACCAGAACTAGTGTCCCCATTGGAAGATTTTCCCTCTATTACTTTTCTGGGGACAACCCAAAATGTGGGATTTTCTTTTACTTTCACTTTCAATGATAATGGTGCTGAATAGGACAAATAGAGAGGGCGAATCTCCCTAATGGGGGCACAGGCAGAAATAAAAACCTTACAGGTGTTCTAATCCCTCTCCACTCTACTCAAAACTAAAAAAAAAGTTTTGCCTTTCGTTATACTTTAAAGATTAAATACTTTTTATCCCTGTCCTGAATTGGAATCGCTGTTCTTGTGGAGGATCTATACCTAGTTGTGCCCGTTTGCCACATTCGGTATTACTTGTTACCTTTATTGACTCCCATTTCCTGCTGATGGTTGTGACAATGACCTAGATTATAAGGTCTTATTAAAACAATGGCCCATCTAATCAATGTTGGTGCATTATTTATCCATCTTTAAAACACTGGCTTGATTTATTTAAAGCATCAGATAATTTATGCATGACCAAGCATACCCACATACATGAACTTTTTTAGGGACACTTGCTTCCGATTATTATTAAGCATTTGTTCAAGCTTGATTTTTTTTTAATGCACAAGGTCATCTGCGCCCTTTCTGTTGAATTCTGTTGATGTTCCCAAAGAATGCAAAGCATTCTCTAATTTGATAAGGTGGAGACTGCCCGTCTTTTTACTGCATCCAATCAGTGAACTCTTTGCATTCATTGCAAAAAAGCAAAGTAATCTCTGAATGGCACCCATGATGAGTGGGCAACCTCGTGTGTTCAGAATGCAGCAGGACAGCAGCTTAACACGGGACTTGAAAACTAATGGAGATCACTGGAGTAATAGTGCCTACTTCAGTGATTTCTGCCTTCTAGAGGAATCGTACAGGTATGGCATATTCATAGTTACATTGGTCCAAGCTGTACCAATGTAAATATGTATAAAATATCCATACCTGGAGTTCTTCTTTAAAAGATTGAGTTGTTGGTAGGGGAACAGCAGAAGAGACAGTGGTGTTTAGGAACAGTCGCAACATGGACCACTTTTTGCTTGAGGTCTGTTCACAGTTGCCAATCCTTAGACCCTTGTGTCTGTGGAAGCAATTTAGTTTTTGTATCTCAAAATATTTCTCTATTTTTTAACTTTAGGGGCTAGATGAGATAGACATTGTTTTCCTTATTGAACTATCACATCGCATCAGAATACGTTATTTGGAGCTTACAAACAAAGCTAAGAAGCTCTGGCTGAGCCTTAAGGTTTGACAACACTCTGCAAGGCTTAGCTTCAATCCCTCCTAGGAACAAGCTAGAGTTAAACATTTAGTCTGATGTTGAGCCGTTAAAAGCTTATCAATTAATTCTTAAAGCACTGCAGAATCCAGAGCTAAAGCTTCAATGACTTAAGACAAACAATTCAGCTCAGGGAATAGTCCTGTTCTAGCAAAGAATACTTAAATCTGCAGCTCAGGATATCTTCATATTTTAATAGCTGTTTGACTTAGGTTTAATGCATATTTTGCACTTAATCCATTTTCACCTTTATAGAAAACATGATTTTGTCTTTTTATAACATTGTGATATATTAAAGCTGGACATAATATTAAAGTGAAAGATCTTTCCTTCACATAGCATTCAACTGTTCATAGCGTGTCCGATGATTCCCACTTTTCCTTGCTATAAGACAGTGGTTGTGAAATTCAGGTTATAGCTATTCATCTCTGAGATTATGATAAGCTATATCATAATACAGTACAATATTTGACTGCATGTGGATACCTTAAACGGATTTTCCATTTTCAGCTATGATGTAGAAAATTCCTGTGAGGTAGAAAATTATCAAGAACACTGTGATTGCTCTAGTGCATTCTCTAAGACTACTTAAACACTGAGGCGCTTTACAGGTGCTATAGGGCTAAAAATGGCACCTGCATAGTGCTTGTAAAGAGCCTCTCCTCTCAATCCAGTGTGAAAGCCCGAGTGCTTTCACACTGGAGCAGTGCACTTGCAGGACGGTAAAAAAAAGTCCAGCAAGCAGCATCTTAGCAGTGCTGAAGGAGCGGTGTACACAATGGGCAGCGCTGCCAGACCGCCAGCAATGGTCGGCACTTTGCGGGCAGTTTTGACCCTTTTTCAGCTGCTAGTGGGGGTTAAAAATGCCCCACTAGCGGCTGAATAGCCCCGCTGAAATGACGTTAAAGCGCCGCTAAAAATAGCATGCTTTACCGCTGACGCCCCATATGCCCCAGTGTGAAAGCAGCCTTATGCCCCGTACACACGGTCGGACTTGTTCGGACATTCCGACAACAAAATCCTAGGATTTTTTCCGACGGATGTTGGCTCAAACTTGTTTTGCCTACACACGGTCGCACAAAGTTGTCGGAATTTCCGATCGCCAACAACGCGGTGACGTACACCACGTACGACGAGACTAGAAAAGGCCGGTTCAGAACCAAGCGCGGCACCCTTTGGGCTCCTTTTGCTAATCTCGTGTTAGTAAAAGTTTGGTGAGAGACGATTCGCGCTTTTTCAGACTCGTGGCTTTCAGATCATTTTCTGACGTTCAGTTTGTGCTTGTGGGTTTGTATCTGCTCTTCAGTGCGTGCAGTCAGTTCGTATCGGAGTTTTCTGTGTGATCTTGCCTGCTCGTTGCTGTTTTTCAGGTCGCTCTTCACAGGCCTTGCTGTTCTTCAGTGCGTCTGTTACTTCGTTCTGAGCAGCCGACCGTTTTCTAGCCATGTTTCGTATGCGTACTCCTCGTACAGTTCGTGCTGTGTGGGGGCTTGGTGTTGGGGTCCTGACCTTGACACAAGTCCAGTCCATGAACAGGGTGGGGAGGAGTTCATGGACCAAGAATTGGTTGCTTCAGCTTGACCAGTTCTCTCATATGCCTTTGCTCCGTGAGATCCGTGAGAATAATCCTGATGATTTCAGGAACTTTCTCAGGATGACGGACCCCGTATTTCACCGTTTGTTGGCTTCGCTGACCCCCTATATCAGCAGGCAGGATACCTGCATGAGGCAAGCCATCACTCCGGAGCAGAGGCTGGTCGCTACCTTGCGGTATTTGGCCACAGGGAGAAGCCTGCAGGACCTCAAGTTCTCGACAGGCATCTCCCCCCAGGCTCTTCTTTGTGGACATTTACTGCTTGTGTTTGTTTTAGCTGACCCTGACAGAAATGTGTGGAGTGCAGAAAATGTGATTGTGTAACCTTATACAAAGCACTGTTGGCTGTTATTTACTAAATGCAAAGACACTTTTCACTACAAGTGCACTTGCAACTGCACTGAAACAGCACTTGTAGTGCAAAGTGGATTTCCCCTTAGGAAATAACCCCCATTTTCTCATAAAACAACAATTACATCACCCCAAAAGTGTTGTAGTGTTGAGACAATAATCCACACATTCTTGATGAGCAATCTTTTTAATACCTGCACAATCACATGTGCATTTACCAAAGGTTTTTCTGACAAACCAACATGTTTGTTGTATACCAATTTTTGTGGTGTCATTATCCAAAATCAAAATGTGCATTTTATAGAAAACAGGCCTGTGTAAAACCAACAAGAAAGACACAAATCTTGATCTTACAAAGTTCACATTTGGTAGAACTGGAAGGCAATATCAGACATGAGTATTTAGGAACTGTGTTTGATATTGCGTTCAGATGGGGGGAAATCACCCCTGGAAAAGCCAAATTTGGAAGATGCACACAAATTTCCCAATGTCAACATGTGCTATCTGCCATCAGGGGGGATCAAGGGATGTGTTTTGGGGGAGAAAGCCCTTCCTCACCGCTACTTTATAAATGAGGAAGGGGTTGCACCCCCAAAACACGTCCATTGATCTCCCGTGATGGCAGATAGCACATGTTGGCACACTGTGTGCATCCTCCAAATTTGGCTTTGGGAAAAATCACAAAAACATTTCGCACATTGTAGCAGACAAAAGAAGAAAGTGATTTGGAGGTGCTTTAAACTCGCCCCAAAACATCAATGATGTTTTTATATTTTGGAATAACATCATTGATGTTTTGCTTGATGTTTTCCAATTGTAAATTACACCCCATGATCTCCCCGATAAGGATCTGGGCACTTTCTGATGTGAAAGGATCTGGATCCACAACCTCACGATCACCTAAAAAGAGAGGAACCCCAAAATAAATTAGGTTTGCAAAAAAATGCCGCCATCCATCTCTTATCTGAGCCTGTGGTCGCAGACACTCACCTGTTGTGGTGACTACTTCCACCACGTCTTCATCCTCCTGCTCAGCTTGTGTTGGGGGGATTTCCCCTTCTTCTAGAGGGGGGGGGTCTCTGGTCTCCTCGGATGAGGGGTGTCCTCCGAGTCTTTTCTCCCCTATGTAAAACAAAAATGGTATAATTAGCACACAGATATTTGATGGAAGAACTATAAAGATGAAACATTGCTTGGAAGTGGGGTACAATTGTCTATTTTAGCCGAGTTCCAAGATGTAGCTTTTTTAGTGTCCTTTGTCAAGCTGCAATACTTTACCTGTTTGGTAAAAGCTTCACAGATGTAGCCCCCCCTATAGTATACACTGGAGCACCTGTGTGGCCCCCCTAATAAAAATGGTGTTCTTGTGTCCCACACTAGTGCTCCAGTGTCCAGATGTGAAAACAGCTGCTCAGTGTCCTCTCCTTACACAGAATCTAGTTTGCATTTCATTCTAGTAACAAAGCCATCTACACAACCCAATTCTTTGAAGACAAGTATAGGGTGTCAAAATGGTGGCCAAATGCATATGGCCTAAACAATGGTATTTTATCGTCCGAAATAACAATGTGTGATCCGAACGAATAATGTGCCCATGAACATGAAAGTTGCCATTTTAAACTGTACAACAGTTTCTAAAAGCACATGGAGCAGCACGAACGTAATAAACACAAAAAGAATAGGAACACAGGACAACTACTTACTTTTTTGCAGCACTCTCCGGATCTTTCTGTACTGCTCATGTTCTCGTAATTTCAGGTCCGACCACCGCTTCCTGAGCTGATCTTTCGATCGTCGTACCCCGAATTTCGGTGCAGACTCCTGACCACTTTCGCCATGATCTTGGCCTTTCGGACATTGGGGTTGGGGTAAGGCCCATACTTTCCATCATAGTCGGCCTTCTTCAGGATGTCCACCATCTCCAACATCTCCCCAAAGGACATATTTGAGTCCTTTAATCTCCTTCTGGATCGGGACGTTTCAGGCTCCAGCCTTTCCTCCTCCTCCTCCTCGTTGCTGTACTTAGCACTAGCCTGCTGTCTCTCCGCCATGTGCTCTTCCTCCACTGCGCCGAACGAAAAGGGGCGGGGACTAGACTAGAAAGAACGTCAGGGGCGGGCGGAGTTATACGCATGCGCAGTGTGTATAAATCGTAACGCGCGCGTCTTACGTACGATCTGTGAGCGGAGGAAGGAGCATTGGAGACGCCGATCGTGCTAACGAAGGTAGGATCTAAACTTGGGCCTATACTGCTTCGAAATGGAAGCCTATATTGTAACAAGATTAGGGGAGTTTGGCCTGACATTAGGGTTTGTCTTGTGTTGTGTCTTGCAGAGAAAATGGATGGGTTCAACGACCACAATTTCCTGCCCCTGTTCATAGACAAGTACAGGGAGCTGCCCTGTCTGTGGCAAGTGAGACACCCCCACTATAATCACAAACAGAAGAGGCAGGCAGCGCTGGAGAAACTGCTGGAGTTGGTGAAGCCGGTGGTCCCCACAGCAACCATCCCTTATTTAAAAGCTAAAATTGGTGGCCTGAGGAGCACTTATCTTAGGGAGCGCAAGAAGGTCACGGATTCCCAGAGGTCCGGAGCTGCAGCAGATGACATTTATGTCCCCAGACTGTGGTACTATGAGAGACTGCGATTTCTGTCAGACCACACTGAAGTCAGGGAATCCCTCTCCACTCTTCCTTCCACGCTTCCTTCCATCCCAGCTGAGGCTTCCGATGTCCAACCTGGGCCTTCCAGCCAGGAAGAAGTGGAGGAGCCCAGCTGGAGTCAGGTATAGCATTCTTCTACAGATTTCTGGTCAATAAATAAATGATGTTTATTAGATGTTATTATTGATCACTAATTGCTGATTAAAAAAAGTGCTTTACATATCAATAGACAGTAGTGGGCACCCAAAATTGGGACAAGAATGAAAACTGCTGGGCTCAGAAGGATAGTCTGTTATATTTGTTAACATTCAATTTGCAGCAGTCAGGAGGTGAAAATTGTGTGTGATTGATGAATAAAAAACTAAAACTATGTCCCTTTTTCATACACAGGAAGACCTCAGCCAGGAGGAGGCTGTGGAATGTGGCAGCCAGGAGGAGGCGGGGATTATTAGTGTCAACCAGGAGGAGGCGGGGATTAGTGGCAGCCAAGAGAAGCCTGGGACAAGTCGCAGCCTGACTGAGTCTCAGGTCCCTCCCCTCCGCCTGCCATATAAACGAGCCAGGAAGGCCACTCCGAGTCCCGTGCAGGATTCAGCGTACAGGCTGATCCAGGAGGCTTCGGCGTCCCTCCGAGCCTTCCCCAGTCCTGAAGAGGCCTTTGCCTGCATGGCTGCCACAAAATTGCAGGGCATGCAGGAGGGCCAACGCAAGATCTCTGAGGACCTGATTTATAAAGTCCTTCGTAAGGGGTTGAGCGGGGAACTGACACACAAGACGGATGTCATTGAGAGGGACGATCCTCCTCCTCCTCCTCCTCCTGCTGCCACAACTCCACCACCACAGCCAAAGCCTGTAAGGAGGCGTGGAAAGAAGACCAAAGAGTGATGACCCTGGGTTCAGTCTGGTCCGACAGAAGATGCAGTCTCTCGTATGACCACAGCCTGGGGACACAGATGTCATCTGCTGCTTTCCGGATCTCTGGGACTTCTGGACCAGACTGCCCTCCCTTAGATATGGACTCCTCAGGCCACCAATTTTGCTTTTAAATAATTGATGTGTGCCCTGGGGTCCAAGGCTTCGCCCACTTCTGCAGTTTCTCCAGTGTTGCCTCCCTCTTTGTTTAGTTGTGAGCCCTTAATAAAATTTTTTTAGGGAAATTCTACTCTCCTGTGTGTGTTTTCATCCAAAAAGGACAGTTTGTTGGTGACGATTCAGGTACATTTCTAAAGTACAATGTGAAATTAACAAGGGACAACAACACCAAACAATCTCCTACAGATTAAATAGAACAACATATTAGTGGTGTTGTGGGAACTTGTCACCAAAAACACACAAACATTTTCGGGAGTACAAATCAAAATCACCAAAAAAAAATAAAAAATAAAAAAGAGAAACACAAAAAAAAATCTACATTAAAATAAAAAAAAATTTTGTTGTCAGGTGTGAGAAATCTAAATATATTGAGGGAATCCCGATAAATAGTAACGAAATAAGTTTGTGAGAAGTGTGTGTGAATATGAGCATGAAAACTACTTAATTCTTGTCACATTATAAAGAAGAAGAGAGTGCGCTGTATTAAACCATTTTGAACATTGCAGCGTGACGAAAGTGCTGTATCCATTCCGAACGCTACGTTTACCAGAACCAGAGCTGTCCCATGTCGGAATTTCTTCTGAGCATGCGTGGCACTTTGTGCGTCGGAACAGGCCACACACGGTCGGAATTGACGCGATCAGATTTTGTTGTCGGAAAATTTTATCTCCTGCTGTCCAACTTTGTGTGTCAGAAAATCCGATGGAAAATGTCCAATGGAGCCCACACACGGTCGGAATTTCCGACAACACGCTCCGATTGGACAATGTCCATCGGAAAATCCGACCGTGTGTACGGGGCATAGGACTTCTGTTAACTCTTTAAAGTTTCTTACCAGCCTACAGGTTGATGTTTAAACTGAGCATGTGGACAGGATGGGGGCAATGAAATTCTTACCTATAAATGAGAACTTATGCCGCGTACACACGAGCGGACTTTACGGCGGACTTTGCCCGGCGGACTGGATTTCGTCGGACAATTCGATGTGTGTGGGCTCCAGCGGACTTTGTTTTCTCAAAAGTTGGACGGACTTAGATTTTAAACTTGTTTAAAATTTATCCGTTGAAATCGAGTCCGGTCGAAAAGTCCGCTCGTCTGTATGCTAGTTCGACGGACAAAAAGGCACGCTAGGGCAGCTATTGGCTACTGGCTATGAACTTCCTTGTTTTAGTCCGGTCGTACGTCATCACGTACGAATTCGACGGACTTTGGTGGATTGTGTGTAGGCAAGTCCGTTCATTCACAAAGTCCGTCGGAAAGTACGTCGAAAAATCCGCCGGGCAAAGTCCGCCGTAAAGTCCGACCGTGTGTACGCGGCATAACACAAACCCTTACTGACTCTGTAGCTGCAGGCACTGTGGAACAATTAATATTCAACGTTTACAGCAGATGCACTGAAGTCATCCCATTTCCCAAATTTTTCTTTTCCTTTTCTTTTTTTTTTCTCTTGTTCCAGGTAGCAACAATTGTACCTATACTTTCTATATTTGTAACATTATCATTTTGAGTTCTAATACGCTTCATATACTAGATAGATCTCCCAATACATTTTTCATGTTTATGCTATGTGTGATTTTCGAACATCGATAACCTCTTCTATAATTCTAATTTGTCTTCTTTATTATATTGGATTATAATCTTTCCAAAAATACTTTTAAGAATGAATTCTCTTAATTACTATGGTTATTTTTGAACTAAAGAGTATATATCATCTTATATTGTGTCTTGGAGCTATCTTCACAATTGTACTTTATGATGTTACTTCTTTATTGTTGCATCTGTGCTCGATTGTACAAATTGTTAAAATCTAATAAAACAAATTTGACAAGTAAAAAGTTATCAAAAATAAAAGACTAGCATTCCTTTTTCCTGCTGATCTATACTTAAATGTTAACAATTTACAATTATTAAATACCGTCTTTCCCCGAAAATAAGTCCTGGTCTTATATTAATTTTGACAAGAAAAGACACAGTAGGGCTTATTTTCGGGGTAGGTCTTATCATGCCATGTGCTGTCTCTTTCCCCCCCTGCCTGTAAGGAATCTCCTGTGTAAAAGTGCTTGTAGAATACTGGAATCCACTCCGTTACAGTATCACACAGCGCAAACAGTGTAGTGTCACATACCTTCTTATAGCACCGCTGGGTGCTTCATGACCCGCAGGAGCTCTGCAATGGGAGGGGGGCCCGAGATAGGGAGGGGTGTCCAAGATCCCCCGCTGACAACTTAGAGAAGGGGAGATCAGCTGAGCGCAGCTCCCCACTTCCTTAGCCTGCCGGACCTCTCCTCCCTGTTCCGAGCACTGCAGAGGGGGGGGCAAAATCCCCCACTGACAGCTGGGAGGAGAGAAGGAGATGAGCAGGAGATCGGCTGATCATCGAGCGGCACTATTCCGAAGGAACTGTATTTGGCACAATTGGATCTCACAGTCTACACTATACACTACTGCAATGGAGTGGATTCCAGCACTTTAAACTAGGGCTTATTTTCGGGTAGGGCTTATATTGCAGCCCTTCCCAAAAATCACAATAGGTCTTATTTTCAGGGTGGGTCTTATTTTCGGGGAAACACGGTAGTATGCCCAAAATCTTTAACTTTCCTCCAGACAGTGCTGCTCTAGTTTACTTTCAGTGCTTGTCTGGGCACTTAGTCACATGATTTCTACTTAAGGGAGGATCACCAAATCTGAACTCCCCCAACTACATTAAGGATGACAATACATGTTGCCAACAGTTTGTACAGCGCTTTACAAAAATAAATGGAGAGAGTACAGTTATAATACAATGCAATACAAAGGGGATCAGAGGGTCATGCTTGGGAGAGCTTACAATTTAAAACAGATGGTCAAGTTATACAGAAGGTTATAACTGTGAGAGATGAGCTGATAGAGAAGTAAAAGTAAGTTTTTTTTTAAATGAAGGTGGGATAGGCCTCCCTGAAGAGATGAGTTTTCAGGGATCCCCTAAAGGTGGACAGGGTAGCAGATTGTTGGACAGGTTGGGGTATGGAGTTCTAGAGGGGAGGCTTGGGAAAAATCCTGAAGGCAAGCATAGGAGGGGTGGACAAGAGAACTAAAGGCCAGGAGGTCTTGGAAGGAGCAAAGATTTGGTTAAAAATTTTAGATGAGGTTGGTGATGTAGCTGGGGGCAGATTTGTGGATGGCTTTGTATGTTGTGGGTATTTTAAATCTTATTTGTTAATTTGTTAAGTGAGCAGAAGCCACCGATTGGCTGAGAGGGGTAGTAGACACTAGGTGGTTGGTAAGGTCAGTGAGTCTGGCAGCAGCAACAATAATGGACTGAAGGGGCAGAGTCTATCTAAAAGTAGGCAAACGAGAAGGGAGTTACAATAGTCGAGGCATTAAAAAATGGCAAGGCTTTCAGACAAATAGCAAACACTGTGGTGAACCTGGAGCAGCAAGTTCTCTTAAAAAATGTAATGTTTCAGCTTTCCTGTTACTCTTTCTTTACCCATATAACATAACTTTATATTAAAGCTCAACTCTATCTTTAAAAAACAAAACAAAACTATATTTAAAAAAAATAGAAATTGCAACTTTCGTCACAATACTTACCTTCTCTCTAGTGGAAGGGCTTTGGGCAAAAAGGGGAGTGAGAAGCTTTAGTTGGTTGTTAACATTTGAGAACAAGTTTACTTTAATTTAATACATAATTCTTTTTTACAACAGTTAATAATCTTTTCAACACATTCATTAAAAAGCAAGGCTGAGAAACTTTAACTGATTCAATAAGTTTGTTATAGAACATTTTAATTTGGGATTGATTTATCAGTGCTGAATCTGACATTCTGTTGATGGAGTATGCCAAACACATGTAGAAGAGATGACATTGAATTAATATAACATTAGACCTGGATGGCAGATCAGCAGTGCAGCCACCTGTGTACAGCTGATTAGGTTCCCAGATGTACAGCTCCTTCCTGCCTTGCCAAACTCTCCATTCTCACTTTTCATCTCAAAGGTGCATTATTCTGTAGGTGGGTGTGCAATGACAGCCCCCGATTCCTTTGCGGTATTAAATGCCTCCACCTGAATGATTGCACATGTACTTGGAAATAACATGGCTTTGCTGGGTTTAAGATTTACATGAAAATACGACAAGGTCCTGGGAGTAATTAAATATCCCTATTAACAGAACAACAGCTTATCGGCACAGAACAGACTACAGGTTTGGTCTCGGTGCACTATGTGAAAACTATTTTAGAGAAATAATACACTTCAGAGGAGCATTACTGCTTAGGAAGGACTGCAGTTTAAAAAGAGGATGTTTCAAAAAGAAGAGGCTCTGAAATAACTAGACACATAATTACATAGTTAGGCTGGAAAAAGATGCGTCCAGCCAGTTTAACCAAAAGTCAAAAATATATTAATTAAAGTTTATGCAAAGGCAAAACTTTTATATTTTAGTTTTGGATAGAGCGGCAAAGATCATTAGGAAACCAAGCTGCTGAAACAATTGGTTACAAGAACAGTAGTTTGGTATCTTAGATGTGTTTTTTTTATTTATTTCAGTAGCCAGCTAGTCTTTCAGCTCTTAGGGTTCTGTTTATAAAACATTTGTTAGACGAATGTCACAAGCACTCGTCCAGTGTGCGAAAATTTTAGCCATATTTTCCCCAATACTATTTTTTTTCATGATTCTCAGCTACTAGTGGCCAAAATGCTGTTTATTTTCTCATTAAGGTATGTCAGAAAAAATAAATCAGCATTTTTGCCACTATATGGAGCTGGCGATCATAGAAAATCATATTATTAGAGAAGATAAGGGGAAACTTTGTGCAGCCTGCCCTGGATGAATGTTTGTGACATTCATGCAACACATGTTCTATAGATAGAACCCTTCGTGTTTTTAAAGTACTTGTTTCAGTAGTTAAATTGCCTTATTTAAGCAGCTTAAGCTGGCCATAGATGGGTAGAATTTAAAGAAAAAATTCTTAGGAAAAGTGGATTCTTAGGAAATTGGTGGGTCAAATTGATGTTTGTTTTTGATTACTGAGACAAGAAAATTTGAAGGAGCAGGATGGAAATTTTTCTCAAGCAGACACATTTCTAACAGTGTACTTTTCCAAAATCAAATGTTAAAAGCAAACAAAATCTTACGAATGACATTCGATGTTCAGAGAATTTTGTACTGATTTTTCTAAAAATGTTTTTTCATTTTCTAAAAATTTTTGCTGGACATTTTATCCATCTATTGCCAGCTTTAGTCTCTTTTATTTTAGTGCCTTGGTCTTTTGAGCAGCCCATACATTAGTTTATTTTTTTCATTTAACTAGGGGGTTGAATGAAAAAAAATTACCCGATTTCCCCATCCACACACTTGATATGGATAGGGAAATCCTTCCAGCTGAGATGATTGTGTTCTGATGGCAGGAAGACAGACTTTAAGGAGTCCACATGAGCTTCTATGCATGATGAACATGGACACCCCTTCCTTATGGCTGCACACATTAAAGATGGCGCTAGCAAACTTGCAATAAATTATGGCAAGTAAATAATTGTTGTAATAACAGAGCCACTTTTTCTCAAGATTTGACGGGGAAATCACTCGGCTCCATCCTGTGTTGGGAAATCCACGATTTCCCTCTGGCTACACAGACAGCCGTTATAAGCAAATTATGCGCCATGGCAGATTTCGATTAGGGGATTTTCTTGAAGCATCAAGGTTGAAGACAAGGTCGGAAATGCAATCGCTGTTCTGTCCACCACTGGATCCATGGCTTACACATTTCCTAACCTCCCTTAATAGGGGCGAAAGATCAGACCGCTTAAATACACCATTAGAAAATGTATGCCTTTTGGAAGAGCCTTCTGCACATGGATTATCAGAGGTATATAAAATATTAATAGATCCCCCTGAAGACTTTGTCCCAAGATTTCTTTTGAAATGGGAAAGAGATCTGGACATTACACTCTCCAAAGAGCAAAGGAGCTATATTTTACACTTTGCTCATTACTCCTCAACTGCCAGCAAATACCAAGAGTTATGCTACAAAATTCTTACAAGGTGGTATAAAGTTCCATCATTACCACAAAAAATGTATCCAGAGTGGACAAAAAAATGCTGGCGATGTGGAGAATCAGAGGGTAATATGTTCCACATCTTTTGGTCATGTTGAAAGTTAGTAGATTTCTGGTCTAAAGTACGAGATACTGTAAGACAATTAACAGCGTATGACCCGGGGTCCAACCCAGCAAGATATCTTCTTCATCTTTCGGACCTCTCAAAGTATGCATATTGGAATTCTCTGGTGGCCCATCTTTTGAATGCGGCAAAGGCCTGTATCCCGGCTGTTTGGAAGCAAGAATCACCCCCCTCGATCTCACTATGGTTAAAAAAAGTAGCAGAAAAAGGCATTGCGATTACACAGGGTAAGGTGGAGAAATTTAATAAAAAATGGAATTCATGGTCTCTTCTGGTCTGCACCAGGGAGTACGGATATGCGCTCGGAGAGCAGGATGGGTCATTATGAGGGGGGGAGAGAGAGCGAGAGAACCTAGATAATGCCATAGGGAAATATTTGTATTTGGGTTTTTTTTTTTTTCTCTTTCTTTTTCTTTTTCTGTCTTGTTTGAATAAGTCATATGTGTCTACTAAAAACTGAATCACAATGTGCTAAGTTATACTCTGCAAATTGGAAGCAGCAATAACGATATTTGTTTTATATATATACAGTATATATATATATATATATATATATATATATATATATATATATATATATATATATATATATATATATATACACATATATGAAAATGTATTTTTTTTTCTTTTTCTGTGTTTGAAAAAATAAAATATAGAATTTAAAAAAAAAATAATTGTTGCTACTCCCAAAAGGGACCACTTGTAATAATAATGTGTTCTTCCCCAGTAGTATAGAGGTTGCATGTCCCCACAAGCACCAGTCCACACACACCATCTCCAATATCTCAGTCTAGTGGATGTGTTTTTTATATTCATTGCTTGAAGAACTTTAAACAGGAGAGGGGTTTGTGCCTGGGATACTCTTAAACGCTTGCACAGTAACTGGAGGATGCTCTTCTCTAAGCTCACATACGAGGATTCTTCTGGGGACACAGGGAAGTGTCTAGTACACTGAGACCCTAAGAGAATCATCTCATTCCATAGCTACCTCTGGCACTTACATCCCAACGCACACAGTCACCAGAGATCACAATTCAGGGTCATTAGTCACAAGTCTCCAGGACAGCTGCAGACCTTCCAGCTTCCTCTGGACATGGCCCAGTGTGGTAGACAATCCTTCTCCAGACCAGATCCCTTATGGGGAAGTCCCACAGCCAGTTCTTCAAAAAGATCGCTTCAGGCTCTCAGATCTGCCAAAGATGAGACCTCAAAGAACAGCTGCACAGTCCACAGGCTGCCTTAAAGGGGTAGCAGCCCGCCTAAGGCTTGGAACTCTACTCAGGTATGTATTCTTAACTTAAAAAGTAACTTCTATTGCTCTCTGCCTCCTTCCGATTTGCAAATTTTATGCTGTGAACCAACTTCCTGTTAGAGGGTGGCTATGTTCATTCTCTATAAAACTTGTTTTGCGTACACACGGTCGCACAAAGTTGTTGGTATTTCCAATTGCCAAGAACGGGGTGACATACACCACGTACGACGAGACTAGAAAAGGCCAGTTCAGAACAAAGCACGGCACCCTTTGGGCTCCCTTTGCTAATCTCGTCTTAGTAAAAGTTTGGTGAGAGACGATTCGCGCTTTTTCAGGCGTGGTTTTCAGATCGTTTTCTGCTGTTCAGTTTGTGCCTATGGGTTTGTATCTGCTCTTCAGTGCGTGCAGACAGTTCGTATTGTACTATTCAGTGCGATCTTGTCCGCTCGTTACTGTTTTTCAGGTCGCTCTTCACAGGCCTTGCTGTTCTTCAGTGCGTTCTGTTACTTTGTTCTGAGCAGCCGACCGTTTTCTAGCCATGTTGCGTATACGTACTCCTCGTAGAGTTCGTGCTGTGCGGGGGCTTGGTGTTGAGGTTCTTACCTTGACACAAGTCCAGTCCATGAACAGGGTGGGGAGGAGTTCATGGACCAAGAATTGGTTGCTTCAGCGTGACCAGCTCTGTCATATGCCTTTGCTCCGTGAGATCCGTGAGAATAATCCTGATGATTTCAGGAACTTTCTCAGGATGACGGACCCCGTATTTCACCGTTTGTTGGCTTTGCTGACCCCTTATATTAGCAGGCAGGATACCTGCATGAGGCAAGCCATCACTCCGGAGCAGAGGCTCGTCGCCACCCTGCGGTACTTGGCGACGGGCAGAAGCCTGCAGGACTTGAAGTTCTCGACAGGCATCTCCCCCCAGGCTCCGGGTATCATTATCCCAGAGACCTGTTCTGCCATCATCCAGGTCCTGCAGAAGGAGTATATGAAGGTAAGTTTTTTATCCTTTAATATCACATTTTATTGTATTTAATGTTTGATAATATATTGTATTTCTTTCCTCATTCCCTAATTACCATGATTGTAATATGCTGTGAATGTCCCTTTTGTCCTCATGCATGCTGGATTTTTAGGTAATTATTTTTGTTGTCCTTCATACATATTTGCCTTCACTTACCTCCCCAGCATGGTCTCCTGGCCCTATATTCACCTCATGTAGTAACTTAACAATGTATTTTATCAGCTCCATAGTAGTGCTTTACCCCAAACACCCCCTAAAATGTTTTAAAATGTGATTTGTGCTTTAAATTCAGGCAGAGTGCCAGAGGCTTTTTTGGGGGGGTCCCCAAATCATTTTTAACCCTCCCTCCCCCCAACTGCTAAGTCAGCTGATACCAATTCTCTATCTATCCTCGATCATCTATCTGCTCACTTTGCCAAACCCATACACACTATACCCATCTCTTTTGTGGTCAGATTTATGGATGAATTCCCCAAAGCATGTAGTGCAAGGGCCTGTCTGAATACTTTCAAATGGTACTGCTTCAAGTTTCTGTATACTATTATTATCTTGATAGGTAATAGCAGAATGTCCAAATGTGCTCAAATGTGTACAATTTGTATTTATATCTTTGTATTATGACACTTCTTACCTGTCCAGTGGGCTGCCAATAGTGTAACTAAGGAGGGGCTGTTCAAAGTAATACCCATTATTTAGGCATTCACCTCTCAATTAAGTGGAGAGGGTTACCTGTCCAAGAGCCCCCCCCCTATAATGTTAGAAATGGCCCATGAGAGGGGGGAGGGGGAATCTGATAGATGTACCTTATACTTTGGTCTTTAAAAACTCCCTCAAATAAATGTTATCTTGATGTTGGCCAAGAATGTTTGTGTCTAATCTGCTTTCCCTGTTTATGTGCAAAATGACTAAATTTTTTTTGTTCGACTCCACAGTTTCCTTCCACGCCACAGGAATGGCAGACTGTGGCCTCCCACTTTGCCCAGCGGTGGGACTTTCCTAACTGCAGAGGGGCAATTGATGGGAAACACGTCCACATCGTCCCACCACCCAACTCGGGGTCGTACTATTATAATTATAAGGGGTTCAATAGTATTGTGATGTTGGCGGTGGTGTCGGCTACTTATGAGTTATTGTATGTGGACGTGGGGAAGAATGGCCGGATGTCCGATGGTGGAGTCATTGCCCAGATGGAGTTCTGCAGGCGTCTCCAGAATGGCAGCTTGGACTTGCCACCTCCAGAAGACAATGTGGAAGGACTCCCATTTGTCTTCGTTGCTGATGAAGCGTTTGCGCTGGGGGACCATCTTATGCGGCCATTCCAGATGAGGACCCTCACCCCAGACCAGAGGGTTTTTAATTACCGGCTGGCCAAAGCCAGAAGAGTGGTGGAGAACACGTTTGGAATCATGGCCAGCTGGTTCCGCCTATTTCTTACACCCATACATATGGCGGAGTATAAACTGAATCATATAATCCTGACATGCTGTGTTCTACACAACTTTTTACGGCAACATTCTGCCAACTATGCTGGCTCAGTTGGGCCTGAGGCTGGAATGCAAAATGAAACAACCCTGACGGCGCTTGAAAGTGGCCGTCCTGGCTTGCCCCCCCTGAGTGCCCGTGATGTCCGGCTAAGATGCCTTGAATAGTTTGCAGGTAGGGGGACTATCAATATGCCAGACAATGTCTGAAACCTTTTTATAATAAAAAAAACCAAATAACTACTCAAATCTTTGGTGACATTTACTGCTTGTGTTTGTTTTAGCTGACCCTGACAGAAATGTGGTGAGTCCTGAAAATGGCGTGATTGTGTAACCTTACAAAGCACTGTTGGGTGTTATTTACTAAAGGCAAAGACACTTTGCACTACAAGTGCAGTTGAAACTGCACTTGTAGTGCAAAGTGGATTTGCCCTTAGGAAATAACACCCATTGTCACAGAAAACACCAATTAGAGCACCACAAAAGTGTTGTAGCGTTGAGACAATAATCCACACATTCTTGATTGACAATCTTTTTGATACCAGCACAATCACATGTGCATTTATAAAAGGTTTTTAAAACAAACCAACATGTTTGTTTTGTAACAATTTTTGGGGTCACATTAGAAAAAGTAGAAATGTCCATTTAAGATAAAACAGGCATGTTTAAAACCAACAAAAAAGACACAAATCTTGAACTTACAAAGTTCACTTTTGGTAGAACTTGAAGGCAATATCAGACATGAGTATTTACAAACTGTGTTTGAGATTGCGTTCAGATGGGGTGAAATCACCCCAGGAAAAGCCAAATTTTGAATATGCACACAAATTTACGAATGTCAACATGTGCTACCTGTCATCACGGTGGATCAAGGGCCTTTTTTTTGGGGTGCAACCCCTTCCTCACAGCTACTTTATTATTGAGGAAGGGGTTGCACCCCCAAAACGCGTCCATTGATCTCCCGTGATGGCAGATAGCACATGTTGACACACTGTGTGCATCTTCAAAATTTGGCTTTTCTCAAATTTGTCAAAAAATGTCAAAAATTTTTAGCACACAAAAAAACAAAGGGATTTGGAGGGGTTTTAAACTCTCCCTAAAACATCAATGATGTTCTTCATTTTTTGAAGAACATCATTGATGTTTTTCTTGATGTTTTCCAAGTCCCTATTATACCCCATGATCTCCCCGATCAGGATCTGTGCACTTTCCGAGGTGAAAGGATCTGGATCCACAACATCACGATCACCTAAAAAAATAGAAACCAAAAAACACACCATGTATTATAAATCTGCCCGCATCCATCTCTTACCTGAGCCTGTGGTCGCAGACACTCACCTGTTGTGGTGCCAATTTCTATCACGTCTTCCTCCTCCTGCTCTGCTTGTCTTGGGTGGATTTCCCCTTCTTCCAGAGGTGGGGGGTCTCTGGTCTCCTCGGATGAGGGGTGTCCTCCGAGTCTTTTCTCCCCTATGTAAAAAAAAATAGGTATACTTAGCACACAGATATTTGATGGCAGAACTATAAATATGAAACATTGCTTGGAAGTTGGGTACAATTGTCTATTTTGGCAGAGTTCCAACATGTTGAAATTTAATTGTCCTTTGTCAAGCTTCAATACTTTACCTGTTTTGTACAAGCTTCACAGATGGAGACACCCCTATAGTATACACTGGAGCACCTGTGTGGGCCCCCTAATAAAAAGGGTGTTCTTGTGTCCCACACTAGTGCTCCAGCGTCCAGATGTGTAAACAGCTGCTGAGTGTCCTCTCCTTACACAGAATCTAGTTTGCATTTCATTCTAGTAACAAACCCATCTACACAACCAAATTAGTTTCAGACAAGTAGGCCTTAAAAAATGTGGGCAAATTCATATGGCCAAAACAATGGTGTTTTATAGGCTGAGCGAACAATGTTTTATATGAACGAATAATGTGCCCATGAACATGAAAGTTGCCTTTTGAAACTGGATAACAGTTAAGAAAAGCACATGGAGCAGCACGAACGTAATAAACATAAAGAATAGGAACACAGGACAACTACTTACTTTTTTGCAGCACTCTCCGGATCTTTCAGTACTGCTCATGCTCTCTTAATTTCAGGTCCGACCACCGCTTCCTGAGCTGATCTTTCGATCGTCGTACCCCGAAATTCCGATGCAGACTCTTGACCACTTTCGTCATTTTCGGACACTGGGGTTGGGATAAGGTCCATACTTCCCGTCATAGTCGGCCCTCTTCAGGATGTCCACCATCTCCAACATCTCCCCAAAGGACATATTCGATGCCTTAAATCTTCTCCTTCTGGAGCCAGACGTTTCAGGCTCCGGGCTTTCCTCATCCTCCTTGTTGCTGTAATTAGCACGCACCTGCTGTGTCTCAGTCATGTGCTCTTCCCCCACTGCGCCGAACGAGAAGGGGCGGAGAATAGACTAGAGAGAATGTCAGGGGCGGGCAGAGTTACACGCATGCGCAGTGTGTATAAAGCGTAACACTCGTGCGTAGTATGTACGATCTGTGAGCGGAGGAATGAGCATCGGAGACGCCGATCGTGATAACGAAAGTAAGAGCAAAACTTTGGCCTATACTGCTTCTAGATTGAGGCCTATATTGTAACAAGATTAGGAGAGTTTCACCAGACATTAGGGTTTGTCTTGTGTTGTGTCTTGCAGATAAAATGGATGGCTTCAATGACCACAACTTCCTCCCCCCTGTTCATAGACAAATACAGGGAGCGGCCCTGTCTGTGGCAGGTGAAACATCCACATTATAATCATAAACAAAAGAGGCAGGCAGCACTGGAGAAACTGCTGGAGTTGATGAAGCCGGTGGTCCCCACGGCAAACATCCCCTATTTAAAAGCCAAAATTGGTGGCCTGAAGAGCACTTATCTAAGGGAGCGCAAGAAGGTCACAGATTCCCAGAGATCAGGAGCAGGAGCAGATGACATTTATGTCCCCAGACTGTGGTACTATGAGAGACTACGATTTCTATCAGACCAGACTGGAGACAGGGAATCCCTCTCAACCCTTCCTTCCACTCTTCCTTCCACCCCAGCTGAGGCTTTCGATGTCCAACCTGGGACTTCCAGCCAGGAAGAAGTGGAGGAGCCTAGCTTGAGCCAGGTATAGCATTCTTCTACAGATTTCTGGTCAATAAATAAATGATCTTTACTAGATGTTATTATTGATCACTAATTGCTGATTTAATACAGTTTTTTACATATCAATAGACAGTAGTGGGCAAAAATAATTGGGACAAGAATGAAAAATGCTAGGCTCAGAAGGATAGTCTGTTATATTTGTTAACATTCAATTTGCAACAGTCATGAGATGAAAATTGTGTGTGATTGATGAATAAAAAACTAAAACTATGTCCCTTTTTCATACACAGGAAGAAGGCCTCAGACAGGACGAGGCTCTGGAATGTGGCACACAGGAGGAGGCTGTGGAATGTGGCAGCCAGGAGGAGGCGGGGGTTAGTGGCAGCCAGGAGGAGGCGGGGCTAAGTGGCAGCCAGGAGAAACCTGGGCCCAGTAGGAGCCTGACAGAATCGCCTCCGCCTTCCAACCAAAAGACCCAGGAAGGGGAGTCACGTGCAGGATTCAGCTCTCAGGCTCATTCAGGAGGCTTCTGCATCCCTCAGAGCCTTACCTACTCCTGAAGAGGCCTTTGCCTGCATGGTTGCCACCAAACTAAAGGGCATGCAGGAGGGTCAACGCCTCATGTGTGAGAAACTTCTTTATAAAGCCCTAACTAAGGGGGTGAGTGGCGAAATCACACCCAATACTGACGTGATTGAGTTGGACCATCCTCCTGCCACAACTACACCACCACACACACAGCGTGGAAGGAAGCGTGGAAGGAAGACCAGAGAGTGATGACCCTGGGTTCAGTCTGGTCTGACAAAAGATGCGGGCTCTTGTAGTACCACAGCCTGGGGACACAGATGTCATCTGCTGCTTTCATGATCTCTGGGACTTCTGGACCAGACTGCACTCCATTAGATATGGACTCTTCTGGCCACCAATTTTGCAGTAAAATAATTGATGTGTGCCCTGGGGGTCCAAGGCTTCGCCAATTTCTGCTGTTTCTCCAGCGTTGCCTCCCTTTTTGTTTGGTTCTGAGCCCTTAATAAAGGAATTTTTGGTTCAATTATACTTGCCTCCGTGTGTTTTCCTTCAAAAAGGACAGTTTGTTTGTGAGGAGGCAGGTACATTTCAAAAATATAATGTCAAATTAACAAGGGACACCAACACCAAACAATCTCCTTGAGATTAAATAATACAAGATATCAATGGTGTTGTGGTAACTTGACACACAAAACACACACAAAAATATAATGGAGTAAAACCCAAAAAAACTAAAAAAATACATTAGCCTGGAAAAAAATACAAACCCCCCCAAAAAAAAACAGCCTTGAAGAAAACAAAAAGCAAAAATAAAACAACAAAAAAGAAATTTGGTCAGATGTGACGAATCAAAATATATTGAGGGAATCACGATAAATAATAAAGAAAGAAGACGTTTGTGAGAAGTCTGTGTGAATATGAGCAGAAAAACTACTTAATTCTTCTCACATTATAAAGAAGAAGAGAGTGCGCTGTATTAAACAATTTAAAACATTGCAGCATGACGAAAGTGCTGTATCCATTCCGAACGCTAATTTTACCAGACCGAGCTGTTCCGTCTCGGAATTTCTTCTGAGCATGCATGGCACTTTGTGCGTCAGAATTGGCCACACACGGTCGGAATTGACGCAATTGGATTTTGTTGTCGGAAAATTTTATAGCCTGCTCTCAAACTTTGTGTCGGAAAATCCTATGGAAAATGTCCGATGAAGCCCACACACGGTTGGAATTTCCGACAACACGCTCCGATCGCACATTTTCCATCGGAAAATCCGACCGTGTGTACGGGGCATAACAGTAACATAACAAAACCCTTGTCCTTTTATAGCTACCTCACCCTGTGCAGTCTCACCAAAATCCTCACATTTGTGCTGTAAACTCTTCCAAAAGAAACTGATCACCCAATTGTTATGCCTGTGGGCAGTAGGAGGAGGAATAGTGCCCCATCATTGGTAAAAACGAGAGGAACAGTGCCCCATCTTTGGTGTCAGTGAAAGAGTGGAAGCAATGGTCCCTTGTCATTGGTGTTAGTGGGAGGAATAGTGCTCAATTGTTGTTGTCAGTGGGAGGAAATACTGTATGTACGACTGTTGGTGTGTGCAAAAGGAATGGTGCCTCATTGTTGGTGTCAGTGGGAGGAATAGTGCCTCACATCAGTGTGAAGAATAGTCCCCCAAGGGTCAGATAAAGGTAAGCAAAGGGCCACATTCGGCTTATGGGCCACAGTTTGTAGACCACTGCTCTAGATTGTAACTATTGTCCAGGAAGGTCCGCACTTTTCCTGGGGTGCCTGCAGAGGTCTTAAGCAGCCCATACATGAATCAGTTTTTTTGATCAACCAGGGGGTTGAGAAAACAAGGGGAAGGTGGGTTGGGACTTTAATTGAAATTGCGATGGGTAGAGTCGCAAATTTCCATCCCTATGACTATAATATAATATAAAAATAAAAACTCACAGGCAAAAGCGAGCGATTAAAGAGGAGGTTGGGACTTTAAATGAAGCCAATGGTTTGCAAACCGACACATAAATGGTGGATCAAAAGGTTTTATTAAAAGTTTATACAAACAATGGTATCAAGCAATATTTGAGTTAACATTAGGTAAAATGTCTTACAATGGATAGTAGCATAGATAGCCAAAGATCAGCATAAAGATCATTAGTATTATCACAGCATATATAGTCGGTAGGATGGATAATAACATAGATATAAACAACATAGCTGGGTAAAAACAAGGGGCCACCAAGTGTCAGAATAGATAAACAGTTATTGCAAGGTCATGTCTGCCTATTTCCTGGCCTCATAATCCTGTTGAAAGGAGTAATAACATATGTATAGTAGATTGAGTAGATAAAGGGGGACTGGTATCTCGACGCGTTTCGTGGTTCACGACCACTCATCAGGAGAAGACAAGTCATGTTTCTGAAATTGGGATATAAAAATGGGTCAAAAAAGGTTGAAATGGTACAGGGGGTAGATAACCCGCCGAAAGCTGTTGTAATTACTCACAGGTAGCATAGGTAGATAGTGGCTGGTCAGATACGGCAGGATGTCCGGATACGCTGCAACTGGGAGCTGAGACGGGCACACCCACCACGGCGACAAACACAGGCACCCCCCGGGGGGGGAATACAGGACCACGAGGCACCCTAAAGATAAAGGTGGCAGGTGAACCATAGTGAAAATAGGGGGAAAGTGACAGTGCACGGAAGGGGGGTTGAATGAAAAAAACGACTTCCGCCCATAGCTCTTAAAGCAACATTTTTTTATTTACATTTTTTTAAAATGACATAAAGAAATTTTTTTATTGCATTTTAGTATAAATATGAGATCTGAGTTATTTTTGATCCCAGATCTCATATTTAAGAGGTCCTATCATGCTTTAATTCTATTACAAGGGATGTTTACATTCCTTGTAATAGGAATAAAAGTGACACAATTTTTTTTTTAAAGAACAGTGTAAAAATTAAAAATAAAAGGTAAATGAAATAAGAATAAAAAAAATATATATTTTTTAAATGTGCCCCGTCCCGCCGAGCTCGCATGCAGAAGCGAACGCATACGTTAGCAGCGCCCGCATATGAAAACAGTGTTCCATCCACACATGTGAGGTATCGCCGCGATTGAACGAGCGAGAGCAATAATTCTAGCCCTAGACCTCCTCTGTAACTCAAAACATGCAACCTGTAGAATTTTTTAAACATCACCTATGGAGATTTTTAAGGGTAAAAGTTTGTCGCCATTCCACGAGCGGGCGCAATTTTGAAGAATGACATGTTGGATATCAATTTACTCGGCATAACATTATCTTTTACAATATCAAAAAAAAAATTGGGCTATCTTTATAGTTGTCTTATTTTTCAATTAAAAAAAGTGTATTTTTTCCCAAAAAAGTGCACTTGTAAGACCGCTGAGCAAATACGGTGTGACAGAAAGTATTGCAAAGACCATTTTATTCTCTAGGGTGTTAGAAAAAATATAGATATAATGTTTGAGGGTTCTAAGTAATTTTCTAGCAAAAAAAAAAAATGTTTTTAACTTGTAAACACCAAATCTCAGAAAGAGGCTCAGTCCTTAAGTGGTTAAAATATGGTAGTTGTGGTTTGGCTATGGTTTTACCTTCATTGCCCGCGTTGTTTGAAGACAACATATCATATATAATTTTTCAAGGTATGACTTACTTTAACCTAGCGGGCTGTCTAGGGCTGTCAAGCACCATATGATGAACATCTGTCACACAGAACAAGACTTGGACGTCTTACCTTTCAGCCCAATGCACAGACAGCATTGTGTCTGCACTGCTCTCTGAGCTCAGCTCCGATATGTTTTTAGTCACTGAATATTCCAGCTTGTCTTAATTATGACTATTTTTGTAGTATCACATATGCATCTCCGTGAATGTGATGCTGCTCTTGTGCCAGCTGTGAGAATGCAAATGCTATGCCAACTATTACTTTCCGATTGGAATTTTATTCTGAGGATGTTTAAAACATCTGCCTTGTTTTACACATCAGATTTTAGGGACTTGGAGCATAGCGTCTGACACACAATTTATTCTTTAAAGATCAAATTTTAAAGCAAATCTCAACCCAGGAAATAAAATGGAATTAATCAATAATAAATTAAATGCATTGTAGCAGATTACCAGCTATTAGGCGTCCTTTATTCTCACCTAATAACCCTGCTAATAATATACTTGCTGTCCTGGAATGAAAATGCTTACTCACTGTACTGTATCTTTGGAGAAGCAGCTTAGTCACCCTTGGGCATGAACAACCCCCTCTTTCCTCATCTCCATAAAGTTGAGGGTGGTGTTCTGTAGTCCACCGAGGTAAACACTGTGTACAATAAAACATTTTCAATGGTTTATTTAACAGAACAAAATGAAGCAAATAAAATAAGCTTATTGTCAGAGTTTACATACAGTTATGTTTATATTGGATATGTGCCTTTGAATGGATTGGATGCAAATAATACATGTTCTGTCCTCCTCACTGAATTAGGTACATTTTTTACTGGGTGACTAAGATTCACTAACTGCCAATACCTTCTCCAATGATAGTGCCTTCATTTTCCTCTGAGGTGTTCTTCTTGGTCAATGGAATGGTATTTGGCTGGGCTTTGCTCTGATTTAGGTACATTTTTTACTGGGTCCTAATAATTCCTGGCTCTGTGACAATGGAATGGTATTTGGATGGGCTTTATTATGAAGTCAGGGAAAGTCAAGCCTTAATAACAAAGTAAAAGGAGGTATGTTGGAATATCTAACAGCACTTTAGATTTTAGATTTTGAAAGTGTAAACTTAACTCCCATGCTCCTTTTCATCTTGCTGGTAACCCACAACCATGTTGTGATCATTGTCCCTCACCACCAAAGCCCTGTCAACTTCCGTCACCTCTCCTCTCTTCTCATCACTGGCTTATGCTAAAGAAATTTCTTTTTTATTTGGATATGGCTAACCAATACATAAGAATGCATCCTAAGTTACCTGGTTACCTTAGATGACTTCATACTATAGGAATGTCAATATGAACTGACCAAATGACCAAGCCATTCAGGGATGTGTGCTCTCTTCCTTAAAAGGCAATATTACTTTTCCAAGAGTTGGAAATTGTCACTACTATCCACTCGTCCTCTATATACTACAGCCAAAACTGGAATAATGTAGTCTCACAGAACTGAAATAAGCAGGTGTCTGTCTCTGATCATCTTGCCAAGCCGTAATAAAATTGGTGGGGCTCCTTAGCAAAAGGCATCTATAGCTAAATATCTTGTTACCAAAAAAGGGGGAAAGTAAAGGGGAACCCTTAGCCTAAATTGGGAAACAGCGGACCCCCTCTACAAAAAGGGGAAGGGTGGGACTTATATATATGTCAAACAATGGGAAAAGAAACAAAATAAAATGACTTAACTACATAAAATGTATATTTATTTAATTCCATTTAAAAGAAGTGCCATCTCTTAAAAACATATCAAAAGACATTCTGGTTGTATCAAGCAAATAACACAAACAAGGGTATAGAAACAATGTGCTTCACAAGAATTTGCTCCCTCAGGATTCAAGCTTGAAAATGGCAAGCTGAAATAAATGAGAAACACTCAGCACCAACATGAGACATAATATATATCAACAAATACATGGAGCACAGTGCAAAGGAGCTGGAGGAGAAAAAAAAAGGGGGGGAGGGAAGGAAAAGGGATTGAAGGAAAGAACCCAGGAAGGGAAGCCTCATGGAGGAGACAAAATAGTCAAAAGGGGCCAAGGCTAAGGATCCTAGTGATCAAATTGAGTCCAAACATACCCAATCCACAATAGTACAATGATAATTAACCAAAGATGACCCTGAACAGCGGATGCAGTGATAGCGGGCCCCCCAAAGATAAGGAGCACCAAAAAGGACACGATCATAAACAAACGAAAAAGAACAAGTATCCTGTTACATTTTTCCAATATTATTACATTTGTTATCTTTATCTGTCATTTATTAATTACATTTTATATACAGTTTGATTTTACCTACAAATGTTTGTGTGATCACCTCTCCTGCCCCATCCCCACCAAAACCAACAAAATAGAGCTGTAAAATAAAATCCTTACCTCGTACCATCTTCAGGCTCTTTCCTGCTTCCGCTCCTGAAAGAGATCAGAGGCAGCCAATCATAGAATACCGAAAACAGATCCCGCCCTTTTATAGTGTGCATGTGACTTCTTAATAGTGTTTGTTTGTAGGGCGTTGTTAAAGTAGCTTAGCCTTAAGTAAGCTATAAATATGGCCCTTTATCTCACTACTGACTGACCTAAAAGAAGTTTAAGTATACAGAAGAAGAAAGATCCCTTTCATCCTTTGTCCTCACATAGATACTGTATTCCTTTTAATGCAGTTTTGCCAGGAAACTTGTGTTTGTTTTTATAAATGGGATATTTATGGAGACTCGAGGTCAAAGTATTAGAAAATTACAAAGTTAATGGTGATGTTCAAGCAGACTCGTTAGAGTTTCTCAAGGAAACAACATCTTTGGGCTCCCCACTCCTGGGACCTTCTATGTTTTTATTAGAATAACACAATTATTCTAAGCTCTGAAATTTGCTCCAATAACGACTTGTGTAAAGCACATTAAACATTAATGTCTGCAGCATTCTGTCTGCACCATGTCCTGCATTATTCCTTTATGGCACTAGGAAAATAAAGGATTTTTCTATTCCCCTTTGCTCCCACCCAGATCCGTCACAACTATTCATCTATCTAAATGAAAGAAAGCAGAAATATTTTGGGAAATGCTACTGCTACAAGTATTTACATTTTGAAAACATTTACCCATAAAATTGGAAAATACATAAATGCTAAGACAAACATGAAAGCATGCCATACTAAGTTCCCATGTTAATAATAAAAGACAAGACTGCAGCATAGTTGGCGCTTATGTGCAGACACATAAAAAGCTGTAAAAGTCACCCTTCTGCAATGAGTTTTTCATTATTTTATCATCTATTATTTAGAATTTTCTTTGTGTTTCCATTTATGGTAAAAGACTGAATGAAAATCTGAATAGGAATCTTCTATTTTCATATCCTCCTAACAGCAAATTACTGGTAAGCTGACCATTCTGTACATATGAAAGTCAGATCAACTTAAAGCAGAGCTCCACCCAAAAGGGGAAGCTCTGCTTTCTTTGCTTCCCCCCCCCACTCCACTGCCACATTTGGCACCTTTTCGGGTGGGAGAGGGGAGCGGATACCTGTGAAAACCAGGTACCCGATCCTGCTTCCATGTAAGATCATTGCATTGCTGTGTGGCGATATACAAAACTTATGCCCCCCCCCTGCTGTCTTCTGGGAGACACACAGGTCCCAAAAGACAGCGGGACCATTCAGGAAGCGCAACGCAACTCGCGCATGTGCAGTAGTAAACAGGCTGTAAAACCGCAAGGATTTACTACCTGTTTCCCTTAGTGAAGATGCTGCCACCTGCACCCAGAGCCGATGGACTAAAAAAATAGTAAAGGTCTTGCGAGCTACCAAATCAAAGTTCCCCTATCTTATAATGACAGCTGCTAACCCTAATCATGTCCTATACTAATGTCTGAGAATCACAGATAAATAAAAAAATCATGTGCTGCGCTATCCCCTTAATGATCTGTTGAACCTGCAGCAAAAACCTAAAAAACAAAATTGTTATTTAAAGTAATGTGCCTATAAAATCAAATCCAAGAATATAATAATAATATATAAGCGACTAAAGTCGTCATTCAGCTTTCATCATCATATAGTGTGAATATATACACATTTCATAAAATATAAATATTAACACAAAAGTGATCCATAAAGTGCTCAAGTGCATATAAGTCCTTGATATTCTGACCACCCAGGATCAGTTTTCAGTGTCCTTAATACAGAAATAATAAACGTGACTTGATAGGTGACTGTGAATATAACGATCGGCAGCAGTGATTACACTCAGGTGCTCCCCACCCCAAGGTAATGGCCGCTCACCTCAGATCGTGTGACCTCGCAATTAAGTTTGGTCAATACACACTTGTGTATCATCAAAACGGATTCCAGGTCAATTTGCAAGGTCCAAATACTGCTCAAAGATGTAGCCTCCTCACATATAAAGATCAAAAAGAAACTCCATTGTGTGATACCGTTTTAAAAGATTTTATTTACTGCAAACAAAGCCCTATTATAGGGTACTCACGTGGGTCTGGTGAGTCAGTGCACCGCTAACTAACCGCTAACATACCCAGTATGCACCGGTCCGTGACGTCACAAGGGGGGCGTTGCCACCAGGTGACATCGCCAGATGACCCGGCCCTTACCTATCTAAAAACTGTCAGATGGTGGAGGAGGCAGTAAGTGGTCGGCCTTCATGGACAGCTGGAGCATTTTTTTTTTCCCTTTCTTTTTCAGGTGAGGCGAGCAGCGTGATTGACAAATGATTTACATCGGGGGACATTGTTTTTTTATTTTTTAATGAAGGAATTGTCAAAAACTGTCTGTTTTTTTATTACTTTTTGACACTTTTTTGGTGAATGGGTAGGGGTACTATGTACCCCATACTCATTCACATAGGGGGGGCCTGGGATCTGGGGGCCAGATTCTGATAAGCCCCCTGCCCGCATACCCCCATAACCACCGGCAAAGGTTGTGGGGAAGAGACCCTTGTCCCCATCAACATGGGGACAAGGTGCTTTGGGGTGGGGGGGTAGAGCCCCCCTGCCTTAAAGCACCCACCCCCTGTGTTGAGAGCATGTGGCCTGGTATGGTTCAGGAGGGGGGGCGCTTACTTATCCCCCCCTTTCTGGACCTGCCAGGCTTCATAATTGGATAAGTGTCTGGTATGGATTTTGGGGGGGGCCTCACGCCGTTTTTTTTTTTTCAATAGCCGTGTGCCATTAACTTGAATGTGATTTGACTTGTTTTTTTCTTTAGAAATGTAGAGCCCCCCCCCCCCCCGACTCTATATTTAAGGAAATCTTCATTTTTATTGTTGCACTTTAAGCATCATTAAAATCACTGCTCCTAACAAAACTATAGTTTTTAAAAAAATATTTGCCATTGATACATGTCCCCCAGGGCAGTACCCGGACCCCTATACCCCTTATATGGCCAATTACTTGCATATACAGTGCCTTGAAAAAATATTTAAAATTTTCCACATTTTGTCATGTTACAACCAAAAATAAAAAAGTATTTTATTGGGATTTTATGTGATAGACCAACACAAAGTGACACATGATTGTGAAGTGGAAAGAAAATGATAAATGGTTTTCAAATAAATATCTGAAGAGTGTTATGTGCATTTGTATTCAGCCCCCTTTACTCTGATACCCCTAACTAAAATCTAGTGGAATCAATTGCCTTCAGAAGTCACCTAATTAGTAAATAGGGTCCACCTGTCTGTAATTTAATCTCAGTATTAATACAGCTGTTCTGTGAAGCCCTCAGAGGTTTGTTAGAGAATCTTAGTGAACAAACAGCATCATGAAGGCCAAGGAACATACCAGACAGGTCAGGGATAAAGTTGTGGAGAAGTTTAAAGCAGGATTATGTTATAAAAAGTAGCTTTGAACATGTCACAGAGCTCGGTTCAATCCATCATCCAAAAATAGAAAGAGTATCTCACAACTGCAAACCTACCAAGACATTGCCATCCACCTAAACTGACAGGCCGGGGCAAGGAGAGCATTAATCAGAGAAGCAGCCAAGAGGCCCATGGTAACTCTGGAAGAGCTGCTGAGATCCACAGCCCAGGTGGGAGAATCTGTCCATGGGACAACTATTAGTCGTGCACTCTACAAATCTGGCCTTTATGGAAGAGTGGCAAGAAGAAAGCCATTGTTGAAAGAAAGCCATAAGAAGTTCCGTTTGCAGTTTGCGAGAAGCCATATAAGGGACACAGCAAACATGTGAAAGAAGGTGCTGTGGTCAGATGAGACCAAAGTCAAACTTTTTGGCCTAAAAGCGAAACGTTTTGTGTGGCATAAAACTAACACTGCATATCACCCTGAACACACCATCCCCATCGTGAATCATGGTGGTGGCAGCATCATGTTGTGGGGATGCATTTCTTCAGCAGGGACACTGAAGCTGGTGAGAGTTGATGGGAAGATGGATGGAGCTAAATACAGGACAATATTAGAAGAAAACCTGTTAGAGTCTGCAAAAGACTGGGTCAGAGGTTCACCTTCCCGCAGGACAATCCCCCTAAACATATAGTCAGAGCTACAATGGAATGATTTAGATCAAAGCATATTCATGTGTTAGAATGGCCTAGTCAAAGTCCAGACCTAAATCCAAATGAGAATCCATGGCAAGACTTGAAAATTGCTGTTTACAGATGCTCTCTATCCAATCTGACAGAGCTTGAGATATTTTGCAAAGAAGAATGGGCAAAAATAGATCTCTAGATGTGCAAAGCTGGTAGAGACATCCCCAAAAAGACTTGCAGCTGTAAATACAGCAAAAGGTGGTTTTACAAAGTATTGACTCAGTGGGGCTAAATACAAATGCACGGCACACTTTTCAGATATTTATTTGTAAACAATTTTGAAAACCATTTCTCATTTTCCTTCCACTTCACAATTATGTGCCACTTTGTGTTGGTCTATCACATAAAATCCCAATAAAATGCATTTACTTTTTTGGTTGTAACATGACAAAATGGGGAAAATTTCAAGGGGTATAAAAACATTTTTTTAAGGCACTGTAAGCCTTCAAAATTGGCACTTTTGATTTTTCCTGTTAGGCTCCCATAGACTTCAATGGGGTTCGCCGTTCGGGCCAGAACTTTTCCCCTGTTCGGGAGTTCTGCTGCGAACCGAACAGGGGGGCGTCCAGCTCATCTCTACTGAACTGTTGATTTTGCAGGGGGGTGGGAGAGGAGGGGTAACAGGTGATTGCTTGAAGTGCATGGTCTGCTTTGTAGATAACCTGTTGCCAAACTATTTATTTCAACAAAATCTTCTTATAAGATTATATGTGCATTTAATGTAATTAAGACATTTTTTTTTACCTGTAAAAGCCTCCCTTATGTAGACATGCAATGACTGCTGCTGAGCACTGCTATCTTGGATGTGATGTCAGCAGCCCCAGCAGACTTACTCAAGTACTGACACTCTGTAGTATTCCCCTTCACTTCTCACTTGGCAGTTACAAAAAAGGTTATGTTGGATGTGAGGGATGGAGGAGCTGGGTCAGCACAGACAGTAGTTAGAATCTCCCAGGGGAAGAGCGAGCTACGACATGGAAGGAGGGAAGGGGCTGTGGAGTAGTCACATTTTCTAGCAAGTTCAAAGGCATATTGTAAGTGAATAAAAAACAATTTA